>NC_056750.1:249726774-249941373 GCF_019279795.1 Protopterus annectens
TAGAGACTAAGTGCCGTTGTTTAAATCCACTAACCTCCATGCTCATTTCTTTGAGAGAAAAGAAAATGAGGAGATAGGAAAGTGGTGAAAAAGGGGCACAAAGAGGGAAAGACAGTATAGAAAATAGCTCGGGATGTGCAGGACGGGTGTAGGGAAGGTCCATAGCTGCCCATTTCTTTAACAGCAACAGCTGTGCATATGGAATAAATTTGGAGGTACATATGAAACCTTCAACCCCTGAGAGAGGGGTGAGGACAACAAAGTATGTTGTAATGCCAACTAAATTACATTTTATGTGTCCAGGGAACGTGTGCAAAATAGGCAGCTATGTATGGGGCGTAATCTTTTTTTTTGGGAACAGATTGCCCTTTTTTTTTCAGGTGAGAGTGGAATGTGGAATAGGGGAAGTAGGTATATTTGGGGAGGTAGGCTGGGGAGGTAAACAGACAAGACAGACAAGACGCATACAGGGGCGGAATATGACACGTGGTGGGTGAACACCACTGATGGGGAGGGATGTTTGGAAATCGCAAGCCCATGAGCCCACAGATGGCAACAGTGGAACTGAGATCCCCACCCATGGGCAGTCACCAGTGCACCTTCACAGCCCAGAGGGTGGCTGTGCTGGAGGCTGTTTAGGAGGGGCAGGCTGACCCAGGAGTTGCACCACTCGTGCCTCAAGCTGGCGTAGAGGTTCTGCAACTGAACGCTCGATCTCTCTACGCACCACAGCCCGGACCGTTCGAAGGGTGATAGGTGGCCCTCCTCCGCCCACGCTTGCACGGGGGGCCTAGCCCCATCCCCTGCAGCACTTCCACCTGAAGGTGGCACAGGGCCAATAGAGGAGGAGGTCCCAGGCTGGGCACCGGACCTGCTGGTGCCAGGTGCCATGGCCAGCTGAGGTGGGACAGGTGGGTCCGTTGGGACCGGCCTTCCCATACGAACTATATTTTGGAGAACTTAATAAAGATATGGGTTAGTAACAGTCAACAGCATTCCCAGTTAGTTATAACATCATGCAGAAGTATTCCCATTAACGCAACACACCAGAGTTTCAACAGTTGAAAAGCAAGCATAACACATGCATATACAGAACAACAGTGGACATTACAACAGCATGCAGGTTTAATTGATGGCAACAGGCCACCAATATTGTGGTATTTGAAAAGGGCACATTCATAGAAATGAATGCAAATATTTATAAACCAATAGGACATATGTCCCAACAAATGTTTTGAGATTAGACATACCCACTGAGGTGTGGAATTGCATTTTTTATGCACATACAGTATGGTGGAAAAGATAGCTCAATTAACAACTTATATATCCTTCTAGTTTACACTACATTCCTATTAACTGCAGTTATATGTCCCTTACATGTATTATTACACTACCCAATGTCCTTCTATTGTGCAACTGGATTTTGCTAGATCATTATATACATGAGCTCTATCTGACATACAAATTGTCCAGGATGCAGATGTTACTGCTACATATTTTGAGAGTTGCTCACACACACTACTGCTGTGATGGTACACTGACAGCTCTACTTTCATGTAATTATCTAGATATGTTCAGGTGAAATTATCAGTTATATGTTAACAGCTCCCTACATTTCTGGCAGCTCACTGACATTTCTGGGGAACACAATACCAAGCTACTCATGTGCCATATTAACCTGTACATGCTGGATATGAACCAACAGTTAAGGGCTGTAAATATGCATAAAAGCTACTGGCACTCCCTTCATTCACTTTATATGGGCCTACCCAAGTGTGGGTTAACTAACACTGCTTAATACAACAGTACTATTTCTAAAATACAACAGTACAACAACATATCAAAGAAAATCACACAGACGCACTCCAGGAATTATACCTTTATTAAAGGTATATTACACCTTTATTTATTGGGTTAAAACACTTTTTTGAAGGCTCTCTCATTTATTTTATATAACAGTACATGCAGAATAATTACTAACCTGCCTGGTGATGCAGCCTTTGCAGCCTATCTTCATGTGCTTGTTGATTCATAGCCCGGACACCTGCAACTGTGAAGTAAATTCAGTGATAATGAGACATGCCTATCCATAGTATAGACAAGAACAGCAATTCTTGAATACTTAATACAATGGCTACTTACTCAATACTGGGGCATTTGCCATTCCACGGGCCTCCTGGATCCACTGGTCCAGTTGATCCTCCTTGCGTCGCTTCAGGTCAGAGTAAAGTTGCCTGACCTGCTCACCAGTCCGAGGAACACCAGTGGCACTGGTGAGATCACGAGCTAGACAGTTCCAGACCTCTGTTTTGTATTAGGTGCCCTGGTACTGGCCCCGCAGGAGTCTTTCCTCATGAATGTGGACAAGGAGCCAAACCATTACTTTGGTCTCCTCAATGCCCCAACGTTGCGCTCGAAATAGAGTGCCTTCTCCAACTCCGGCCATGCTGACTGCAGAAGGGAGCTACAACCAGTTATGGCAAGTATTCCTGCCTGTGGAGCTTAAATATGCCTAATTTCCTGCACTTATTTGTGATTGGCCAGTTTGGGAAAAATTCAGCTGTAGGCACACCTGCTTAGCTGATGTCAGCAATGTTTAATATTCCTTTGATAGATATGTGTCTGTTGGATGTGTATGGTTATGAAATGCTGTCATGGCTTAGTAGTTATGTACTGTAACTATAGTGCACAGTATCCCAAGTTCTAGCCCTGTCTCTGTTTTTTATTTTCCTACTGGCCAGACCTCAATGGTTAAGGTACAGTGAAAGAGGTGTGGCCGTGTTTAGCCGACTTTGCTCAACTTTGCCCGACTTTGCTCAGTGTTGCTCGACGTTGCCCGATGTTGTGCTGGTTAGCTCGGTGCGCAGCTAAGCGCAAACATGTTGTTTGCGCTAGTTTGCGGGATGCGCAGCTCTGTGCAAAGACATTACGCTAGTTAACGCAGTGCTCAGCTACGAGCAATTAAATATAAATATGCTCAATACTGGTAAAATGTGCTTAGCAGTGCTTTACATTGCTTAAAATAATTTACTTATGCATCAGTATGCATAATCATTTCACCTTCCTATATATATATATATATATATATATATATATATATATATATATATATATATATATATATATATATATAAAATTTGTTCACTACTACATATAACATTTCAATGCTTTTTACAAAACTTTAAATAATACATGTCAGGAAATATTTTTGTATACAGATTTCCAACAGAAAATGAAAAGTGTATGGTGAGACTAACCGGGAATGCCTCCTCTTTGTGCGATGGCTCTAACCACTACGCTATTTAGCTTAATTTGCATATATTTTTCTTATTATCCTCTTCTGTGTCTAAACTGCTAACTGTAGCTAAGCAATGGGCAAACCCGCGCAAATATGGGCAGCTATATCGGAAATGAAAAAAAAAATTGCTTTTACTTTTTTTATTTGTACGGGGTTTACTATATGGGGGTGTTTAGTGTTAGAATGTACACATGTGAGCGGACTCGCTCATGTAACTAGACATTTCCCCATGTTTAAAACTTGAAGGGGCATGGATTTTTGGACTGATCGGCAGTCTGACACGCCCACTACACTCGTCCACACTCAGTGTTAGTTTTAGAGCTGAGGCAGCGCGCCCTCATTAATATGCATGGTGCACTGCTGTCTTACTCTTAGACTGGCTCTTCCGTGTAAGACTAATTTAGTCTTACACGGAAGATTAGTGAATCCTGGGAAATGTTTTAAACTATCTGGTCTATGACCTTATCTAGTAGCATAATTTAATATTCTGGTGTTTCAAAGCTCTCATATCCTCCTCTATGTAACAAGAATGTTCCACTAAAATGTTACTATGAAACATGTAAGCCTATTAATGAAAATTTTGCTAACACATGCAATCTGGAAAAAACACATTTTACCAAGAAATCAGAATATTTTCAGTTTTATCCTTGCGGGAAATGCAACAAATGAAAACCAAGTGTGCTTTGTAACACCTAAGGGCCCACTTAGATGCACAAAACACTTCTTTTACCTTACTGCATCTTTGAGACAAAGCATTTTAATTTACTGGTTTAGTATTTATAAGCTCTACATTTTTAGACACTACATTTGCACAATTTGAATGTGGATGAATTTTTGATACCAATAACTTAAGTCTTACATGCTTACATTTTTGCAATTGAATTCTGTGGTTTAAATCTCAACCCGTAGAAGCACCTTATATTTCCTTTATGTCACCTTCAGCATTAACAAATGCTGTACAAGATAAAACCCAAAGATACCTGCATAAACCTTAAGTTGTCTCTCTCAATATATGGTGGTGGAGACACTCATGCCACAGAAATATCCTGCAACAGTCTGTGTACATCTGTGTTTGTGTGTGTATACATGCCTGTGTGCATTTATAATTATTCATTAACATACAAACTTGCATATGCCTTTTACAGCAAGTACCCTGCAAAAGAAGTTCTGTTAAAAACAACAGTAAGGCATTGTACTAATACTACGTCCTAGTAAGTCAAGTCTCATGTTAAATATTAGTACTGACTTTTAGCTTTAAGGATTCCTTCCTCATTTTCCTTTCCAACATCGCACAGAAATGAAATATGACAACTCGAGAGGTTAAAGGTCTATACTGTAAATTAGGCAGGAGTATAGAAAATAAACCTGAAATAAAACTGTCAGGTTAGAAATGTATGAATCACTTGGCTTACAGCCAACATATGGTACTCATTAAATTACAGCCAAACTGTCATTGCTGTATTCAGTTTATGCACCAACACATTTGGAATTAAATGCTTCTTAAACAAGACTGTTATAAAATCTCACTGCAAATAGAAACTGTGAAAAGAAAAAAAAGATTATTAAAATCAATGTTTCTGCAAGCTTGAAATACACAGACTGCAGAAATCTTTGGTTTACCTGTGAATCGAAATGCTGGAAAACACTGCCAGGCTAAATACTGTCTTCTGTTTTAAATTATGACATATTTTCATCAGTCATCTCTGGGCAACTCAGAATAACTAAGACCATGTGGTACAGCTTTTAGACTTTAATCATTTCATAACAAATCACACTAAAAATAGTCAAACTCTGAAACTTTTTTTGCCATAATATCTGCAACACAGACATAGAAATATTTCAAGCATGGCCATTAATGTCCTTCTAGCCTGCCAATATACCAAAATAGTTGTTCCCATAATGCGTCCAGCTGTTCTCAAAAATATTTAAACTATTGCTTGCAGTCTGTTCCATGCATCAGCTGCTCTCTCAGAAAACCAAACAGTACACTTCTCTTTCCTATAGAATCTTCAACACAGGTTGTCTGATGAGTCTCTACTACTTTTTGATAACCCCATATATTCACAGAGGCAGCCGTCTCTAAATGTCCTATGTATGTGAATAAGATCTCCTCTTAAACATCTATCTGAGACATTGTACCAGTTCAGATATTTTATTCTTTCATAACTTAAATTTTTACATCTATAGATGCTCTATATGTATATTTCTGCTGTACTGTTTCCAATTTACTCATGCTTGTTTTCTTATAAGGTTTCCATATTATTATTCCATACTCAAGTTTGGGTCTAATGTAATTAACAATGACTTCATAATTTCTGATTTCCTAGACCATATAAATCTTTTTATATAACCTATAGTTCTATAAAGTACAGTTTTGTACCTACCATAAATGTAGATGTTAGAGGATCTCCATTGCTGCAGTCCTGACATATGGGTATTCCGCTGTCCTCCATCGGCCCGAATACCAAAGGGCTAGAATCTGGCGTCGGTCACGGCGCCCGAGACCGGCGTCAGTACGTGCCGGTATAAATGCGCATGACCGACGCCATATCCTCAGTCTTTCTTGCCTCAGACGTCAGAATGCAAAAAACACCACCCAAAACCCAAACCTAAATAAGGGGGTAGGAGGGAGGGAAACCTGGACTGCAGCAATGGAGATCCTCGAACATCTATATTTATGGTAGGTACAAAACTGTACTATGTTCTTCGTCTCCCATTGCTGCAGTCCTGACATATGGGTAGAATCCCAGAGCAACGGAAAACAGGGAGGATGGCCAACTAAACAGAATTAGGAGCTGCTAACATGCCCTGTAGAATAGCAGTGGCAAACCCAACCCTAGACCTAGAATAAAGAGGCAAATGATAATGCTTAGTAAATGTATGTACAGAACTCCAAGTAGCTGCCTCCAAAATGTCCTTAGTAGCTACCCCTCTCAGAAAAGCAGTAGAGGTGACCGTAGCCCTAGTAGAGTGAGGCCTGATCCCAGCAGGAACCTCTTTCCCATGATGAGAATAACAAAAAGCAATACAATGGCCAATCCACTTGGAGATAGTTTGTTTTGAAACAGCTTTCCCTTTTGAAGTCAAAGCAAAAGAAACAAACAACTGTTGAGATCTTCTGAACTCTTTGGTTCTGCTCAAATAATACCTTAATTGCCTATGAATATCCAAAGAATGCAAAACTTTTTCCCCTTTATTTTGGGGGTTAGCATAAAAAGTAGGCAAATGTATAGATTGGTTCAATGCCACATTTGAAATCACTTTAGGCATAAAAGTAGGATTAGTACGTAAGGAAACTCTGTCCTTGTGAAAAATCAGAAATGGTTCCACTGCCATGAGGGCCTGTAATTCAGATACCCTTCGAGCAGAAGTAACAGCCAACAAAAAAGCAGTCTTCCAAGACAACAACTTCAACTCAGCTGTAGCTGCAGGTTCAAATGGAGGCAGAGTCAGCTTCTCCAAAACAAAATTAAGATCCCAGGCTGGAGTGGGAGCTCTTCTTGGGGGTCTTATATTTTTTGCCCCTCTAAGAAACTGTTTAACCAATGGATGAGAAAACAAAGGAGGGTCACATTCATAGTGAGCAGAAATAGCTGCAGCATGCACTTTCACAGAAGAGAAGGACAAACCTTTGTCCAACAAAACAGTCAAATATTGCAATATAGAACTCAAATTAGGCAATTTAACATCAAAGCCTTTAGTTGTACTCCAAAGAAAAAATCTCTTCCATTTATCAGCATAAACTTTTCGAGTAGTAGGACGCCTGGCTTCCAAAAGAACATCCAAGACTTGTTGTGGAAGCTGCAGGCCTTCCTTTTTCAAAACTGAATGCTCCAGGCTGCAGGTGAAGAGATTGCACCCTGATATTGAGAAAATGATTGTCCTCCTGAGTCAATAAGTGAGGAATCTGTGGTAATGGCCAAGGTGTCCCTTGGATTAAACTCCTTAAGAGAGGGTACCAATGCCGTCGAGGCCAATCTGGTGCTATCAGAATCATTCGAGGCTTTTCCCTCCTGACTTTCAATAATACCTTTGGAAGAAGAGGCAAAGGAGGAAAGGCATACACGTGCAGGTTGCTCCAGCTGAAAGATAGTGCATCTGTTTTCCAGGCTTTCGGATGAAATAGCCTTGTGCAAAACTTTGGCAGTTGATAATTCAGAGAAGAAGCGAACAGATCTATGTCTGGAGTTCCCCAAGCCATGGTCAACTGCAGAAATATCTGATGATCCAACTTCCATTCGTGAGGATCCACAATCTGTCTGCTCAGAACATCTGCTAAAGAATTTTGTGCTCCTGGCAGAAACTGTGCTTGAAGAGTGATGTGCAGTTTTAAAGCAGTTTCCCATAATAGCATTGCTTGTCTGCACAATGGATAAGAATGGGTTCCCCCTTGCTTGTTGATGTACCACATGACTGTTGTGTTGTCTGTTCGAATCAACACCAGTCCTGGATGAAGTAGGCTCTTGAATGCTTCCAAAGCAAATTGAACTGCCAGCATCTCTTTCATGTTGATATGTAGATGAAGTAGTTCTGGGGGCCAAAGGTCTTGAATCCATTTTCCTTCGAGATGAGCTCCCCAGGCTGACTCAGAGGCGTCTGTCGTTAATATCTGACTTGCCTCTGGCCGGGTCACAGAGAGTCCCTTGTTTAGGTGACATTCCTGAGCCCACCACAGAAATTCCTTTTGTATGCAAGGGAGAATCCGAATGACAGTGTCTAAATTGTGGCTGTGTCGAGTCCACACGCTTTTGAGATACCATTGTAACTTCCTCATATGCAGTTTGGCATTGGGAAGTACTAGAATGCAAGATGCCATGAACCCTAAGGCTTGAAGGACTGTCTTTGCAGTCAGCCTGGACATTACTGAAAGCTGTTGAAAGTATTGATGAAGATGTCTTTGTTTGTCCAGGGTAAGAAATGCCATCTGGGTTGCTGTATTCAGTCTCACACCCAGAAAACACATCTCTTGTGAGGGTACTAGACTGGACTTTATTTCATTCACAGAATACCCTAGGCATCTTAAAACTGTCATTACATATTGAAGATGTTGAAGAAGTTCTTGCTTGCCTTGAGCCAGAATCAAACAGTCGTCCAGATAAGGATAAATTTGAATTCCATGTAGTCTGAAAAAAGTTATTACTGGAGCCAGGACTTTTGTGAATACCCTGGGCGCAGTAGATAAGCCAAAGGGCAATGCAGAGAACTGATAATGCAAATTCCCATTCCGAAATCTCAGGAATTTCCTGCAACTGGGTCTGATAGGGATGTGAAGATAGGCCTCTGAGATCCAGAGTCACCATCCAATGATCTTTGCCCAGCATAGGCAGCAACTGCTGCAACGTTAACATCTTGAACTTTGGAATTTCCAAAAAGGTGTTTAGAATGGACAAATCCAGAATTGGTCTCCAAGTATTTCCTTTCTTTGGCACTAAGAAAAGACGGGAATAAAACCCTGTGCCTCTTTCTGCAGAAGGTACTTCCTGTATTGCTTTCAACTGAAGCAGAGAAGAAATTTGCGCCTGTGCTTCCAGTCTTTGCTGATGAGGCACATCCGGCATACCTTTGAAAGGAGGGAATGTGTGGAAATAAAACTTGTATCCTCGATTTACTATGTCCAATACCCATTTGTCCTGGGTAACCAAATGCCAATTCTTTGTAAAAAGTCCCAGTTTTCCTCCTAGAGGAGCTGCCAGCATGGCGGAGTCCGGCAGCTGAAGATGCAGGTCATTGAGTTTGTTTCCGAAAGGACTGACCCCTGCCCTCCCCTGCAGAAGGAGTAGAAGAACCTAAAGTCCTAGGAGTAGCAAGGCCCTGAGAGGATGCTCTACCTCTACCTCGCCTAGACCTGCCCCTAGCCTGATAATCTGCAGAGGGAAAAGACCACCCTTTAGTAGGCCAATTTCTACTGAACTTAGGGGGCTGAACCTGTAAAAAATCCTTAACTGTCTGCATAGACTTAGCTTTTTCCTCCATTTTTTTCAAAACTGATTCAACAGGAGGGCCAAAAAGAACATCAGACTGTAAAGGAGCATCCATAATTCGAGCTTTAACATGCTCTGACAAAGTCTGATCTTTTAACCAGGCATGCCTGCGAAGAACTGAACTGGTAGCTGCCACCCTGGAGGAAGCCTGTAAAGCATCAAAACCACATTGCAAAGAATGCTTACCAACTTGTTCTGAAACATGCACTAAATCCTGAAGCTCTTTGCATTCAATACCTTCAGACAAAGCATCAACTTTACATTTCAATTGGCCCAGCAAATAATTTTGATACTTGAGCATATGAAACTGACAATTTAAAGCTCTCATAGCCAAAGTGGAAGAGGTATACAACTTCTTACCCCATCTATCCAGAGCCCTAGCATCCTTGTCCAAAGGAACTGGATTCTTAACCACAGCAGCCCTGACACCCTTGGGGCCTTGAGTAATGGTTTCTGGGTCAGCCCTAGGACTCTTGTATAAATACTTGTGAGCTTCCGGTACCCTGTAGTATCTATCTGGTTTAGCAGGGGCAGGAGGCAAAGAGTCAGGGTTTAAAGAAGCCTCAGAAAATACATCCTGAACTACTTCCAATACAGGGGGAATAGCCAAAGGCCTATGCTGAGGCAAAAACAAGAATTCTCTAAGCCTTTTACGAGAATCAGAATAATCCTGGCCTTCCCATTTAAAATGCTCCCTCATGGAATGCAAGGTTTCAGAAAAAGAAAAATCTTCAGGAGGGGATGCAGAGGGAGTAGAATCCTCAGCCTCTGAATCAGAGTAGGGAGGGAAATCCTGGAGCTCTTCCACAGAGGAATCAGAGTCATTGGAAGACTGATCCAGACCCTCCATCACTGGCTCTACCCTGGGCCTTTTAGCAGGGGGAGGCATAGAACCCCTAATTAAAGTAATCAAATCCTCCGCCATCTTTAACATGTGCCTTCTAGGAGCTGGGCCCTGGGGACTGACACCAGCAGGGGCAGATTTAGACTTAGAAAGGCTTTTACTATGAGAAGGGGGAGGCCTAGAAATCCTGTGAGGGGAGGGAACCACCGACATCTGAGAAGCACCTTCAGCCTGGCCTACTACAGGAGAAGCCACCTCCTGAAGTAGCAAAGGCTCCCCTTGTGACTCCGGTAAACTTTCAGAAGGAGCCGTTGAAGTAGTCGGTGGCTCTACCGAACTGGCGTCCGCAATGGACGACTCATCTTGTTTGGACCGCAAAGATTTATCTTTGCGTTTTTTAGCAGAACCGGTCGTCGGAGAATCCGACGGCATATTATAATTACACCGTTTACCAAACACCAGCCGAGCACAGTCCAACCGACGTTTAATAGTGCGCTTATTAAAAGTAGCACAAAAGCGACACCCAACAACGTCGTGCTCAGGCCCTAAACAAGGAATACAGAGTGAATGGTAATCCCTATGAGGAATCTGTTTCCCACAAGAAATACAGTTATTAACTTTTTCTGACATCCGTTAAAAACTGAGGCAAGAAAAAGACAAAAAGTGTCCCCAACGGGGTACTTAGCCCAGCTTGGTCTCCGGTCTGAAACTCGAAAACCGACAATTCCAGAACGCCGAACGGCACTTGCAAACGCTGCTTCTGCTTAGGACCACGCGGCAAGAAAGACTGAGGATATGGCGTCGGTCATGCGCATTTATACCGGCACGTACTGACGCCGGTCTCGGGCGCCGTGACCGACGCCAGATTCTAGCCCTTTGGTATTCGGGCCGATGGAGGACAGCGGAATACCCATATGTCAGGACTGCAGCAATGGGAGACGAAGAACATCTATCAGTAACCAACTAGTTGATATGATTAGAAAAACTCACAGCTGGATCTACCTATATACCCAGGTCCTTAAATGAATCTACAGTTTCAATCACTATGTGCTGCATGAAATATTCACATTTAGAAAGAACAAGAGAAATCATTCTGACAGTCAGGAATCCAAGTAAGCTTTTTAGAAAGGCAAATACATTTCCATGAAAGCAATGAGAGGAGTTTCAATACATAGTAGGGTCTTTCCTAGAGCTGGGATTATTTAAGTTGCCATTTATATATATGTATTATATGTATTTTTTAACTGACAGCCACTAAACCACCCCAGGCCCTAGTAACCAGTTTTGATATAAAATTACACTTTAAAATCACAAAAGTGATCATTTACAAGGGAATCCCCAAAAGGAACTAGGAATGTCTGTCACCCCAAAAAAATTGTGTGAAAAGCAGATATCGGGACTTGACAGGGTCAGTGTTACCTCGACAGTAAAACTGAATCAGAGGTAAAAACATTTAATGACAGCCATCAAACATGGTGTCTTCAGCCCCTTGTAATCCATATAGAAAGAAAATGAACACTTTCTTACAGAAAAATTGATAAACAAAGGAATACTGACATGGAAAAAGAACTGCTATCCTTAAATGATATATGATAAGCAGATAATGAACAGTGAAACAGAAAATTTTCCCTTCTGAAATCATTTTAAGTTTATGGGTAAAAACTCTTTGCAAAAGCCATTAAACTCAACAGTCGCAGCCTCTAGTAACATATTTCAACAAAAAATGTTTTCCTCTTAAAAATGTTCATTTAGACGGGGAAACCCCAGTGGGAGTTAGAAACAAGTGTCAGACAAGTACTGTGCCTGACATGTGGCTAGTGAAGCTTATTTATTTATTTGACATTTGTTTATAAAGAAAGTCCGGCTGGGTTACAACAGACCATTTTCAGTGGAGGCCCAGGGAGGAAAGCTCCATTTAACAAAAAAAAAAAAATTCAAAGACATTACATAAAACAATTGAAAATTATACATTTCAAAAATAATCAGCAATATTGTAAGGCATAAACATATAACACAAATATATTATAAAGAGAACAATGAAAAAAGTAAAGTAAAACATTATATACAATTCTGGAAAGCATCCTTTTTGGCAATTTATAGTAGCAATATGTACAAGTCATGTGTTTAGCTCAATTATAACTATAAAGGAGGAGAGATTAGGATAGATTAGTCTAAAGGGAGAGGAGGGGCGGCCACGGTGGTGCAGCGGTTAGCATTGCCGCCTCACAGCAAGAGGTTCTCCAGTTCGATCCTCGGCTGGGGTGCCTTATGTGCGGAGTCTGCATGTCCTCCCCATGGTCGCGTGAGTATCCCCCAGGTGCTCCAGTTTCCTCCCACATCCAAAAGACATGCTGTAGGTGGACTGGACACACTAAATTGGCCCTAGGCGGGTGCGGGTGTGTGCCTTCTGTGGAAGGTTGGGCGCCAGGCTGGCAACTCGACACCATAAAACTCCACTGCCACTCATGAGCGGACAGGTGATCTGCTGTGGCGAACCCTAGCGGGGAAAAGCCGAAAAAAGTATAAATGGGGAGGAGGCGATACAAAGAGGTTATGTAAAGTGGTAGAGGCAGCAGGATATTCAGGTGAAGACGAGGAAGTAGTGATGGGACAAGAATCTGTACAGATACGTGTGGAGAAGGGTAGACAAAAAAAGAAGTTATGTACCTACCATAACGTTCCATGTTAGTTGTCTTCATCTCGCCTTCTTTCTTGCTGATTGGGCATCGGCCATCTTCTATAGCTTGAGAGCTGTTTACTGGCTCGAGGCTACCCCTTATCCCATGATGCCTAGCGCTAGCTACCCAGATCTCATTTGAAATAGCTAAACCCAGACATAGCCAGAGAATCAACCTGTCTAAGCAAACGGGTAGAGCATACCTGTCATACTCTCTAAGTCAGTAGAGGAAACAAACCAGAGAACACTCAGCCAGTGAAACTAAAACTCCTCTCGATCCAATAGGACAGGGGGACGGAGGGTGGGACGCAAGAAAGAAGGCGAGATGAAGACAACTAACATGGAACGTTATGGTACGTACATAACTTCTTTATGTTAAGTTGTCTAGCTCGCCTTCGTTCTTGCTGGTTGGGACAGTGTCCCTAGCACCTAAAATCCTGGGTGGCTCATTGGAACAGACTCTTCAGAACAGTGGAACCAAAGTCAGCTCTGCTTCTGGAAACCATATCTAGCTTGTAATGAGAAATAAAGGTATGAGGATTTGCCCACGTAGCAGCTGCACAGATGGAACCCATGTGCAACCTAGATTGGAAGGCTACAGAGGTGGCCAAAGCCCTAGCAGAATGACCTTTCGGTTTGATAGGCAACGCTTTGTTTCTCAGTTGATAAATGAAAGTAATAATGTGAGACAACAACCTGGATAAGGTCACTTTGGAAACTGGGAGGCCTTGTTTGCCTAGAGCGTAGGAAAGGAATAGTTTGTCCGACTTCCTTATATCCTTAGTCCTATGCAAGTAAAAACGCAATTGTCTATGAACATCCAATTGGTGTAATTTGTATTCTGTCTTGTTGGTGTGGTTAGGGAAAAACACAGGAAGGTCTATAGATTGGTTTAAATTATTTTCTGAGCAGACTTTCGGAAGGAACGAGGGATTAGTCCTCAGAGCAACCCTGTCCTTATGAAAAAACAAGTATGGAGGTCGAACACATAGTGCCTGAAGTTCAGAGACGTGTCTGGCTGAAGTAATAGCTACCAGAAAGAGTGTTTTCCAAGATAGAAACTTAATGGAGCAGGACGCTGCAAGTTCAAAGGGGGGCATAATTAAGGAGGTTAATACCAAATTAAGGTCCCAAGGAGGAGGGGGGATCTCTCACTGGAGGTCTAAGACGAGTATACCCTCTTAAAAAGACTTTACAGAGCTTATGAGACATAATGTTTGAATTAGACAACCCAACATGAAAGTTAGAAATGGCAGACAACTGAACCCTGATTGTAGCAGAAGCGGACCCAGAATGAAAAAGTTGTGCTAGGAACTCCAAAATTTCATGGACTGGGGCTGAAAAAGGATCTACGTTCCTAGCCTCTGCCAAACAAGAAAAACGTTTCCATTTGCTAGCATAAGTTTTTCTAGTTGTGGACTTGTGGGAGGAGACAATCTCACGCACAGCTGGGGAAATGCTGGGGAAGCCTGGCTAAGGTTGGAAGTGGAGCAACCAAGCTGTGAGCTGGAGTGTTTGGAGGGATTGATGCAGCCCACCTGATTGATGAATCAGTAGGTCTGGAATCGGATCCAGAGTCCAGGGCTGATCGAGAAGGTAATGGTGCAGGAACGGAAACCATATCTGTCGAGGCCAGTAGGGAGCAATGAGGATCATTTTGCAACCCAACAAAATTGCTTTCTATATGAGTTTCGGTATCAGGGGAAATGGAGGGAAGGCATAAAGAAGTCCCTGAGACCAATCGTGGACTAGAGCGTCTATGGGTGTGTGACCTGGAAGCGGGAGAAGTAGTTGCTGCATTTGCTGTTGAAGGGGGTGGCAAAAAGATTGCAGCAAGGCTGTCCCCATTTACGGAAGATCAGATCCACAGCTACCTGATTCAGGGACCACTCGTGAGGCATGAGAATAGCTATGCTGAGCCTGTCCGCTATGATGTTGGACCTCCCAGGGATGTGCATCACAATCAGAAATCGTTGGGAGGAAATCGCCCACTGCCAGAGTCTGAGTGCTTCTCGACATAGGGGGTGGGACCTGGTTCCGCCCTGCTTGTTGATGTACCACACCACTGACATGTTGTCCGTTTGAATTGCAATGGTCCCAGAAGGGAGAGAGTCTTGAACAGCTTGCAATGCTAGGAGCACGGCTCTCATTTCTAGGACGTTTATATGCAGATGGTACTCGTGAGGCTGCCAAGTGCCTTGGACTGTCCTGCCCTGATAATGCCCCCCCACCCTATCAGGGAGGCGTCTGTGGTCACTGTGGCAACTGGAGGGGGCTGAAAGAAGGGTCTGCCCTGAGTCACTAGTGGGGAGACCATCCACCAGGAAAGGTGCCTTTTGCATGCTTCTGTAATCATGATCATGTGAGACATGGGCAGCTGTTGGAAAGACCACTGTGTGAACAGAAGCCACTGAAAGATCCTCATGTGAAAGCGGACCAGTGGGATTAGAAGAATTGCTGCTGCCGTGGAACCCAGAGTTTGAAGGACAAACCTGACTTGGATCCTTTTGCTCTGCATTAGAATTTGTACTTGCTGGTGAATTGTAGACACCCTTTCTGGCGGTAACCTTGCGGACATGTTCCTTGTGTCTAAGTCTGCTCCTATATAGGTGATAGATTGACAGGACAACAAGACAGATTTTTTGAAGTTTATTGTAATGCCTAGCTGGGAGCAGATTGTGATCATGTAGTCCCTGGCTTGGAGAAGTTGATGCTTGGCAGTAGCAGTGAGGAGCCAGTCGTCTAGATATGGAAACACCTGGAATCCTCGACGTCTCAGGTGAGCCGTGACCACTGCCATACATTTGGTGAACACCCTGGGGGCTGTGGTGAGACCAAAGGGCAGAGCTCTGAACTGGTAATGACTGGCTCCCAGCCGGAAGCGAAGGAATATCCTGGAGCACCTGTCCATTTTGATGTGGTAGTACACATCCTGAAGATCTATGGAGCACATCCAATTGTCCTGATCCAGAAAGGGTAGAATGGACTGTAGCGTGAACATCCGAAACTTTGTTCTTTGAACAGACTTGTTTAGTCTGCCGAGATCCAGAATCGGTCTCCAGTCCCCTGTCTTTTTTGGTACCAAAAAGAATCTTGAGTAAGTTCCGGATCTGTGTTGGTCTGCCGGGACTTCCTGGATGACTCTTTTTCTAGCAGTTTTGAAACTTCCATGACTGCTTGGTCCCTCAGATTGGGTGGAACATCTGGAAGGGATTTGCTTGATGGTAAGGGGGGTTGAGAGAAGGGAATTTTGTAACCTCTGGATATAACTGACCATACCCATTTGTCTTGCGTTAAATTTTGCCAGGCTTTTGGGTACAGTGAAAGTCTTCCCCCGACTGCCTCCAGAGGCGGGCAGCCGTGCAACCCTTCAGGGATACTAAAAGGGCTTCTCTGAGAACACCCTCTGCCATGAGAGCGGCGTCTGTTGTTGTTTCCCCTTCTGCTCCTGGAGGAAAAATCGCTACACGTGTCAGGCGAGGCTCCCTGGGATTTTCGGAACCACATTTTACCACTCTTCTGACCTTTGGGATATGGTCTGGAAGGAGTGGAAAAACGGACTCCCATGGCAGAGAGAGTCTTGCCTTCTGGCTCACACCTAGTCAAAGTGTATTTCACCTGTGGTCCAAAAAGAAAGGGACCATCAAAGGGGGTGTTGGTGAATGACCCTCTAAAGGGTTCCACAAAATTACACAGCTGCATCCATGCAAGCCTCCTAAGGGTCACGCCTGTACCTGCGGCTCTACTCACACCATCGGCTGCATAGGAAATGAGCCTCATGGAGGAGTTGACTACAGAATTAAGGGTCACCAGCTGGGAACCCACTTTATCTTGAGCCCCCTCAGCTGATGGATCTTGAAGGGTATCTCCGAGCTCAATAAGGAGATCCCTCTGAAGCCGGGTAAAATGGCATAAGTAGTTCAGTGGCCTCATAGAAAAGGTCGCTGAAGCAAACATTTGCTTCCCATATCTGTCCATGGTCCTAGACTCCTTGTTAGGTGGATGAACAGACAAAGAGATTTATGCTAACTCTTTTTTGGTGGCGGCTGCTACCACCATGGCATCAACAGGAACACCTTTGGTAAGGAACTGCTTATCATGGGGTGCTGTGATGAACTTGCCAGGTCTCCTCGGAGTTGGTTCCACTGTATCCGGGGCTGACCAAGCCTTTCGAGCCACCACTGACATAAGTGGATCAAAAGGCGGAGAAACCCAGGAGGTGGAAGGTTGGGAACCAAACGCATCCAGGAATACAAACTCATCCTCGGTAGGGGCTACGGGATTCCAGTTCCCCCTCTGCTTAAGCATTTCTAGGATGTCCGAAAAGGAAACATCTTCAGAGGGGGATCACAGGGACCCTTCCGAATCATCTAAGTCTGTATCAGAAGTGACAGACTCAGGGGAGTCAATGTGCTTCCTCTTGCACTTCTTCTTACGAGAGGGCTCCTCTGAATGATCAGGGGAGGCCTCGGAAGAAAAGGAAACACCCAATGAGGTGCCCTGGAGTGCCGGTTCCCCACGCTTGGGGTCTGGAGGAGAAGCAGAGGTTGGCACAGGCACTACAGGGGATGGAGCCGATGGGGCCGATAGTGGAGCTGACTCAGTGGCCAGCACACTCCTCATGACATCAAAGGCGTCCCTGCCATGATGCAGAGAAAGCTCCAGTTCCGAGGAAATCAGAATCCTTCTCCGCACCGAGGGAGACTGCTCTGAGGCCGATGTAGGAGCCGAGCTCACCTGCGCCAAAGCCCCGAGAGGGAGAACGGGGTCGGACAAGTGTCCGATGCCACTCGCCCCCTCGGTGCCGACGAGGGAGTCCCGGCGCCCAGATCCCTCGATGGACAGACCCATCGAGGGAATCGGAGCAGACAACAGAACCGAAGGAGATAAGGTTATCGGAGCCGACAGTTCCACTACTTGAACCCCAACGAACTCCGACTCTGAGCTCAATGGAGTCGGAGGAGGAACATCGATAGAAGTGAACGGAGCCAACACCTGTTGAGGAGGGCTGGACATCATCTTGGCAAGTGCCTGCGACTTTAGCAACCTACTGACCACTCTCTCCACGTCGTGATCAGAGAGCCTAGAGGATCAAGAGGAGTGAGAAGATCTGTGACTGCGCTTGTTCTGAAGCAGGGGAGACCGAGGAGCCGAATGTATCGATTCCAGAAAAGGGGACCTCAGCCTCTTGTGGCTCCGTGAAGGCTCCGAAGTTTCTGATGGAGCCGACGGGGAGACTGTCTTTATTGGTTCTAGCCAGAACTGAAGTAGCAGGTAGAGTCTGAACCAAAGACGGCTCCGAACTTGGAGCCGACGATTTGGTAGATTTAGGGGATTTCACAGGCTGAGTCTTGGCTGGTGAACCATGGGGCTTTAAAAGACCCCTAAGAATAAGCTTATTCTTACTCTTGTGCATAACTCTTGGACTAAATGCATGGCATATAGAACAAGAATCCTGCAGGTGCACAGCGCCTAAACAATAGACGCAAGAAGTGTGCCCATCTGTCAGAGACATTTTCTGACAGCATGAGTCACACTTCTTGAACCCAGACACTTTGGATTCTTTTGACATCCTGTAACAAAAAATACAACAATAGCTAACAAATCAAGATACAGTCTACAGAAAAACACAGTATACTACAGACTAAAGCTAAAGTTTTTTTTTTTTTTTGATAGGAAAGCCTCTAACTCAAACGGCTGGCCTATAAAGAAGGTAGAAGGAAAGCCTCTAACTTAAATGGCTAACCTGACAAGAAGAGGATAAGGAGGGGGGGGGAGAACTCTCTAAATTAAACAAGTTCTAAAGGGGAGGGAAGGAAGCTACAAATACACCACACTTAGCTAACACAACAATATATAAAACTAAAAGTTAACAATAAGCCCTAGGAAAAGACTATTTCTAGTAAGAAGGTTCTATAAAGAAACTTTATACGAGCCTGAGCCAGAAAAACGACACCTTGCAGCTGAAGCAGCAAATGAGATCTGGGTAGCTAGCGCTAGGCAGCATGGGATAAGGGGTAGCCTCGAGCCAGTAAACAGCTCTCGAGCTATAGGAGATGGCAGTGTCGGAGCCGAGGATCGGCTCCGATCCCCAACCAGCAAGAACGAAGGTGAGATAGACAACTTAACATCTGATGTTCATCCGTGGGTATAGCATGAGCAGAGCCATGAGTTTGATAGGTAGTCTTTCAGAAGATGCTTGATGGGAGGATGGAAAGTTACAATTCTAATACCCTGTGGAATAGAATTCCATTTTCTGGCAACACAGTAATAGTAAAGGCTAATGCCAATAGCTTTTTTCAATTTTACAGATGGTGAGAAGTTGGTGGTTTATCATTAGAACCAAGGGGTCTGTTTGGGTGACAGGAAAGAAGCATAGAGTTTAGCGCAGGACAGGCATATGGTTTATAAATGATGCTATGGGCAGTAGCTAGTTGTAAGAAGTCCAGGTAGTGGGGTAGTTCAAGCCAGTTTAAACGTTTAAGGGCCTTGAAGTAATGTGTATAGCATTGTTTATTGGCAGCCACTTTATTGAAGCATATTTCAAGTTTAGTTTTAACAGATACCTGCAAGTTGGTAAGGATAGGGACACCATATAATAGTGAAAGGAGGTAAATGGTTGTTAGGATGCTTTTAGCAGAGTTAGTAGGAAAGTTTGTGTGTCTATAGTGCATGCAAAGTTTTTTTATATATATATCATTTTGAATGTGGACATCAAATCTGAGGTTGTCTGTCACACCAAGCAGTTTTCTATGGGAAACAATTTCTATCTCTGTATTAAGTGAGAAAATTTTGAAGCTGGATTTGTCTTTCAGATGTTCTTTGGGGAGGAAAAGGAGTAGCTTTGTTTTTTTGGGGGGCTGAGTATATTGTGAAGCCCGTTTTCAACAGAAGTGAAGGCTTCTTGTATGATTCTAAGAAGATGCACCAGAGCATTGGATGAGCATATTAGTGCTGAATCATCAGCATACTCTATAAGTGATGTCTGCCTAGAAGCAGTAAGCAGTATAGTGGTCATTAATGAAAATGTTAAAGAGAAGTGGACCAAGAATTGAGCCTTGGGGTACTACAGTGGTAAAAGGGGGTAAAGACAGAAAATATGCTGGCATCTAGCAGTCTGCTGTCTATCTGATAGGTAGCTTTTAAATCCCTCAAATGAAGGAGGGCATAGGCTGAGATGGAGCAGTTATTGAAGGAGTTTGCTATGTCAGACAGTATCAAAGACTTTGGACCGATCCAGATATATGGAAGAAATACGTTTACCAGAGTCTCTTTTCTTGTTTATGTTATCTAAAAAAAGGATAATAGTGCAGTAGTTGTGCTATGGCCAGAGTGGAATCCATGTTGAGTACTGGTTAAGAGCTGTTGTGAGAGAAGATGGTGAAGAAGTTGAGGATGGATACATTTTTCTAAGGTTTCTGAGAGAGGGGAGTGAATTGCAATGAGACTTCTGTAGAGTTTCTCCCTTGTGCAGTGGAATGACATATGATTATTTCCAAATAGCTTGGCTATGAATCTATTAAGATAGCTACTGGGTAAGATATGGCTTCTACTGCCATCTTAAGGTATTCAGGTGGGATGATGGAGCCATCTCTGGAGCAGAGTTTAAGCTTAAATAACAGTTTTTTTTATTGTACATACTGTTACAGGCTTTAAGGCAAAGTTGTTAGTATTTGTGGCTAAGGACTGTTTTGATTCATATTTTTCAAAGGTTAATATGGTACCATAGGGAGCAGTTGTTGATACGGTATGAGTTTGTGTAAGGGAGGGTGACGTGCTGTTGGTGAAGGCAGCAATGCTCACTATAAAGTATTTATTAAATGTAGTCGCTATTTCAAGGGGGGAGCAAGTTTGAGAGGGACACAGATCTTGTTCTGAGTTAAGAATGAGTAGTGTGCATACCTCTCAACCTGGAAACATCAAAAATCTGGACAAAGGCCCATGAATGGGTAGGAAATTCAGGGCCGTGCTCCTTGTATCCAAGGTACAGGGTTTAAGCCTGGGTAATGCTAACCACCAGGTATACTTAACTGGGACACAGACACGCACAGACAGACACAGACAGACACGCACAGACAGACACGCACAGACAGACAGACAGACAGACAGACAGACACACAGACAGACAGACACACAGACAGACACACAGACAGACACACAGACAGTCACCAGATAAATACAATTTATACAAAACACACACAGATGCTGGCAGTAAAGAAGCAGATAAATAAAATAAACTCGGCTGTGAACTGCACGTTCTGTTTTAACTAGATGATGCTGATTGCCGACTACACTGCAACTTCTTTATTTTCCACTATGGACAGCACAGATAGGTTACTGAAGGCAATGTATAGCTTCCATGCATCACTGGGGTTGTTGTGTCTTTCGACTTTTCCCGGTTAGGGGTTGCCACAGCGGAACTCTGGTCCACTAATGATTGGCAGTAGATTTTTACGTGCCGAGCTGCCAGCCCTGACGCACAACCTTCAACGAAGGTATGCCCATTCACGCATGTCTCCACACCGAAGATGCTCTAGCTGAGAATCGAACAGGACAACGTCTATCTGTGAAGCGACAATGCTACCGCAGCACCACCACCGCAGTTATGGCTTAAAATCGTTCATTATGTACTTTTTACAGATTAATGAGAAACTATTTCTAAGAATCCCATAATCCTACAAAAGGTATCCAGAAAGAGTAATGACAAACAATATGCAGAACTTTAAAAAACAACATCAAAGCTATCAGCGTTTCTGTACAAAATTATTTTCAAGTCAGCTTATTAAAAATAATTTATGAGCATCCTTCACCTCTTAAACAATTTTACTAATCTAAAACAAAGATAGTTTAATAATAGCTTATAAAGTTGTCAAAGTCTCTGTAATAGAGTTTAACAGTTTGCAAGATGTCATTAACTGTTAGCAATCACATATAAACCACAGGAGAGGTGCCTACGAAACAGTTCAGGAAAAAAAAAAAAAGAGAAGGCAGTCATATCACTATTTTACTACTAGTTAGACAGGTATAAGTAAACAGATAAATTATATAGTATCAACAATTATGGTTTCAGTTCCTAAGATGTGCAAGCAAAAATGTACATACTTGTGAAAAGATGTATGGGACATACAACTGTTTCTAAGTAAATAAGTGACAGAGTTGCAAAACCTGAAAGGCTGTGCAAACCCCTGCAATTTCTTTTTGACATAAAGATGCAGTCCAGATATGAAATGTAGCAAACTACACAGAATGAGCTTTTTATTATATGGAAATACAGCAGATATTTGTAAAATGAGAGACACACACACTCCCCCCACCCCCCTGTAATGGCAGTGGCTTGTAATGGTGAACACTTACCTGAGTTCCCTTCCTCCAGTTCGTAATTTGCTCACAAACATAAAAATTCTTCTCTCGCTCCCTTCCAGTATTTCCCTCACAAATATAAAACAGTTCTCTCGCTCACAAATACTTGTTCCAGTTTGTATTTCCCTCGTAACCGCGCAGACTGTTTTTCATTCTCTCGCTCACAACCGCGCAAATACATCACTGGAGCCAGAAATGCTTGCATGTCCTTGGAACTTCAATTCCGACTGGCTGGCAGGCTATTCACCGAGCTGATGTCATTGTGTATGTGATGACGTCAGGTGAAAAGGTCGAAAATTTGAAAACAGAGTTGGGAAAATCGGAAATTGAGGGGTGGCACCCCATTATCTGGACCTCAAAACAGTTACAAACTGAGAAATCCGGTATGGTTGAGAGGTATGGTAGTGTGTAAATAGAGGATCAGATTTTCTTTTTTTTTTTTTTTTATCATTTTTATGATTAAGTTATAGCTTGTCATAGTATTGCTTCTTATCTTTGTATATTTGTTTTTTTAACTTGATTACAAAGTTACCTGCATCTCTGAAAGTTTTTCTATTTAGCCAGTCCCTCCAAGCCTTGTTTTTGGTATGCATAATGTTTTTGTGAGAGTGGACAGCAAGGGGGAGTATTTTACTTTTACTCTTTTTATATGTGGAAGGGCAAGATTATTTAGGGTGTTTAAAAAAGGTATTAAAAGTTGCAACTGCATCATCTAATGGAAGTGTTTTTAGAATAGACCACCTGTAAAAAAGATATTAAAAGTTGTAACTGCATCATCTAATGGAAGTGTTTTTAGAATAGACCACCTGAAGGACATTAGGATACTGCTGAAAAAGTCTTTGTTAAATTTTGTGAGATTCTTGGTTGGCTGAAGTTGGTGGGTATTGGGGTGATGAGTGGTAAGTCTGAGTGTGTACACAGGGAGATGGTCACATAGGGAGTTAGGATAGATTCCACTGATAGTATATTGACTGGGTCTGAGACTAAAATCCAATCAAGAAATGTGCCCTTATTTCTTTTGTTGAATCTAGTAGGTGTTGTGATTAGTTGAGTCAGACCAAACAGATGTTGAGTCAGACCAAACAGATTTATGCAGGATGAGGGTATGTCAGTGGTTACATTTTGCCAGTCAATACTGACATCACCCAGAATGACTTTTTCATAACACTACTACACTCCAAGGAGAGAAAATCTTCGAATATGGGTATGTTGTTTCCACGGGGATATAAAATACAATAATACTGAGTTACAGAGTGCTTTTAGAAAGAATTTAGCTTTAAAAGTATTATGAATATTTCAGCGGAGTGAAATTTGGGATTGAAGTCAGAATAGGAGCTAGGGAACTGTAGGGAGACTCTGCCTCCTTTTTTGTGGGGTAGGTCAGTCCTCATAATGTTAAACCCTGGAAGTAGTATTTCTGCATCTTTCACACTGGATTTAAGCTAAGTTTCAGTGATGGTTAGGATGGTTTACTATCATTTGTGCTAACTACATTCTGTTTGCATGTATGCTACTGAAAATCAGAATGTCGTGCACAAAATGAAAAGTGTATGGGATAGTCAAAACACACTTATGCGAATGCAGCAGTGTATTTGCATAAGTGTGTTTGATTATATGTATGGAGATCGCAGTACAGTGGGGACTGGAAATTCATCCATATCCCCACTGTAGTGCGATCTTGGAGTTGGAAAATATTAGTATCAGGGGGTGTGGGGGGTGCAGAAGGGGCTTCCCCCCTACAAAAATGTGATATGTCGTATAGGAGTTTGATTTACATCAGCTCCTATACGACTATCACATGATGTTTTCAGTGGCAATGCAGACTCAAATGTCTCGATCATTTGGGTCGACATTGCGAAGGGGTCGGGATTCCAGATTTGATGGTTTACTTCGACACTGTGAATGGAAATCATTTTGCCTTTCACAATATTGATAGTAAACCAGTTAGGATATCTGGGGAACACAGTGATATCCAAGGAGGTAAAGCTGTAATTTTACTACAAATATTATGAAGGTTAAGTGCAAAGTACTGCTTAAGGTAAAATAATTTAATGACAATCAAACACACTTGCCCAAGCTTCTCAAAACAGTGTTATGCACAAGCAGTACACATTTTGTCACAAAATGTATAGATCAACCAGGAAATCACCACAGGGACCCAAGACCAATTGCAAGCAGGAAAAAGATACCCAAGCTTAGTTCAGTTGGTAAAATATTTTGATAGGAATACTGAGTTTTGAGGTAAAAGGTTTAAATGGCAACCCTCAAACATAAAAGACTAAGCTGTGGACAATGAAGACTGAGCTTAAAGTTGCTATTTTCCCTGAGAAAATACAATATTTACAAGGGATTTCCCTCAGGGAACCATAAGTCAGCTTATAAACTAAAATGAGCAAATTTCTTTTAAAAATATAACATTGTGGAAGACAATTTCCAATGGGGATCTTATCTACCCAGCCTTATAGAGATACTAGCAGATGGCTGATCTTCCAAAGCTCGCAGAGGACTGCACTCTTCACTGCCAAGAGCATTCTGAACTTTTGGTGCCCCAGCCATTGAATTTATCTTACTTCTCTCATGAAGGGCAATAGCGAGGGCACTTGGGAGATGTCCTAAAGTTATGAAAGATAGCTAGTTGTTGCGATCCTTGGCACAATGTTTCCTATACCTTAAGGCTACTGCAGCAGTAACCTAATGATGAACATAATGACTCAACATTCAGGAGAGCCTTGGACAGATGGAACAGGAGAAAGAAAGCAAGGCCCAATAGAACTGCAGCATGCTAGTTGCAAAGAAGTCTACAGTAGTGAGTGAAACGTGCTTTAATATGGACCCACTGAACTGTTGGGGGGCAAGTGACAGGGGATGGACATGAACAGGAAGGACAAACAGGATAAGGTGATGTGGCAGCTGGGAGAAGGATGGCTCAGGACGGACTTTAGTAAAGCAGTGTTTCACAAAGAGGGTAACTTGGATCTAGACTATACCACAAGAGACAGCTTTAGAGTGCAGAGGAAGATGGTGGCACAGAGAAACCTGGAACAAATGAAAGAAAAGGGGTGGGGTAGCAGGAATAGCTGCAATGCCTGGGCAATTGTGATCTTCTGCCAGCTTATTTATATGTAAAGTAAAGACACCATGATACAAGCAGAAATAACCAACATAATTGCCTTTACAGATTAAACAAAATAACAAGGCAATAGCCTGCTAGTTTGTAGCTAATTGCTACTGTTACTATGCTGAATCATGGCATGTGCATTTTATCCTGTTTCTCTGGAGACATGTCAGTCCTTCTTAATATCTGCAAGTGAATGTTTTTCTACAGACAGGATTGCAACAAATTCAAACTTCAGATCATTAGTGTACATATTTAATTCAAACTTGCGTTTTCTTGGAATGGCAAAAGATCTCTTCAAACACATTCTAAAATTGAAGGAAAGTGCTTTCACCACAGTGCATGACACAAAGTTCAAAACTTGCTGCTCACAAGAGCAAGGACCCATTTTGGGACTGAAAGAAATCCTGGGATTATTCTGGAAAGCCAAGTCATTCCTGGTATATGGCTAAAAATGAATTTCAAGGATCTGTAATTTGCAACTGCACGACCTAGAAAAACAATAAAAGAAAACATGAGTGATGACCCAAACCATGTTATTTACTTTATTAAATGTGAACCGAGTGGTCTAACTGCTTCCTAGTGTTTGCTAAAGCATTACTGTTTCAGACTGATTACTTGACTTGCATACTTTCCACACAAACCACAAAGAAAATTGCAATTTATTACTGCTTTGTTAGTCTGCACTTAATTTGTTCCCTTTGTTTAAACCACATCAATACATGACTGTACTAACGGAAAATGTTAAATACTGATGACATTTCATGAATTGTTGAGCCAAGCATGCTCTTCAACTGCCACCTACTGCACAAGTTCTGTGCCTTTCTAAAGGATGACTGCACCAGTGCAGAACACAGAAAGAACAGGCATTAATACTTCTCACAGAAACAGGACCGAAGAGGTGTGTGTGTGTAAGTATACACTAAGTATTTGGGGAAGCACACAGGCTGTCCAGTGAAGAACATAGGTTCATAGGTTAGTACTAGGCTAACTGCTCTTGCGAGCCATTTTAAGCCTAGCCAGTTATCCCCTGTGAGATTCAAACCCTGTATCTTGTGTTTGTAAGGCAAACACCTTAACCATTAGGCCACCCTCCCAACCCAACAAGTGCATAAACACACAGAGCCTTCCCTTGTAACCATCTTTCTACCATTCCATTTCTTTATTCATATTCTACAGTAAAAATAAGCTTTGCAAAGTACTTCAGACTAAAAGATTGCAACTATAACTGATGCACAGATTTTACATCTTCTTTCATTTACCTTATATCAGATTACCCACAAAGCACGCACTGTTCCAAACACAAATGCCTTTATTATCCTCTGTGCAAACTAACATACAGCATGGCTAATGTATGGAAATAACTAAGTATGACTATAAAATGTACAGTATGCAAAACAATACTACAAAATGTAACCACTAAAAAAATTTACAGAAAATAAACAGCATTATTGATTATGGTATGTCTCTTCATGCATTTCTTCCAAAGACAATTTTCCCAAGGTAATGGAAAACCGTTTAGAAACATACTTTGTGAACTCACCTTAGACCAATGAAGTCATGACATTTTATTGTGCTGCATGTCCTGCTCAGCTACAGAAAAAAAAAAAAAAACAAATAACTGATGTTCTCTTAAGTTTATAAGAGCAATATTTAAAATGTGTCCCTATTTTTTGGGCCTTTGTCCCTGCATTATTTTAGATTTTGTCTACATTTCTTGCTCTTAGAAGTTGAGAGGTATGTATGTTGGAAGATCAGAGGGTTGACTGTCCAAAGTCAGCTAAGAGGACTTCTGGTATGGCTTCCTATACCAAATGGTAAACAAAAAACAAACTTGAGATTTACATTTTATCTCAAAATCTACACATATAAGCTGAGTGCATTAATTAACACGCATGTATGCAGCCCAAAATGAACTCTGGTGGGTCAAGATACAAATAATATCCCCCCTCCTGAGTTAGCAGTATAAGCAAATCCTTAAATTACTAATGATTTCACTTGTGCCATTTCTGGAACACACCACATAATGAATGTAATGAATATTTAATGAATTTAGTTTTATCTTCACTTGTTCTATTTGTACTAGGAAGTCCCTTTGTTTTATGCTTTATGACTTGTCAACTGGATCATTACTTGACTTTGGTTTTGCAAATGTTTAACTTGTACTATTTGTTACTCTGATATCTACCCATTGTACTACTTACTGTTTGACTGCTGTTTTATGTAAACTCTGGAGCGTTTCTCCCCGGGCCTTCGCTGAAAAAGGGCACATGCCCAGACTGACATAACCGGTCAACAAATGTCAAATAAATAAATAATGCCATACTCTACAGAGGAAGTCCATGCTGCAGCACTCTGAGCCAAACGGACAAGAACAGACATTTTAAAATGGATGTCTTTTGCAAACAGAAATGTAGTGACATGCTTTTATTCTACATGGAAGCCAGTGAAGCTTTTCACCTCAACATGACAAATATCTGCAATACAGAGGGCCAGTTCATAAGTTTAATTAATGCAATACAGCAGAGACATTCTAAGTTCTTGACCAAAACCTGAAAGCATTCATTCTATAACTATCTACTTTGCTGTATCTTTGCAACCCTGTCACACTTTAATGCTTGGAAGAGTAAAATAATGTTCTGTTCATTCAAAACAAACACATGCCATTATCACCTGAAGCACAGATGGCACTGGATGACTACAGCATGCACCTGTAACTGAAACATAAACTGACTCAACTAATCAACCCCTTTTCCACCCAGTGGTGGGATGACATGTAAAAAAAAATAATAAAATAAAATAATATACATATATGTATGTATTAGGATGACAACGAGAACTAATACCAGCCTACCATCCATGTTAAACAAATATGTTAATGTAAATTAAAAAGACATTATGTATTATCTTTGTTGTCCATTTTCATTCCTCATCTGATGGGTTGGGATCCAATCTGACAGATCTAACTTTGCCGTTGCTAACGCTCGTGGCAACCTAAAACTCTCGAGCTTCTCCCTTACCCATAATGTACCAACCCCCAAGATCCTCAGATCTTGTCTGCTGGTTCTACAAGAAAGGAAATGTTTGCAGTCAAATAGGGAGAAGACTACATCTGGGACTCAATATAAAGGACGGTGATGTCATCTAACCATGTCAGTCATTCTCTTCCAGGAGTTTTCAACGAATAGGGGTTGGTGGGTGGAGAGCTGAGGAAGAATGAAAATAGACAACACAGAACGTTACAGTGAGTACATAACTTCTTTATCTGATGTTGTCAATTTTCATTCTATCCTCAATTGATAGGACAGAGTCCCCAGCGACCTACAATCCCAAATGGACTCAAGGAAGTATATTCCTAAGCAGTGCAGAACCAAATAATGCTCCACCTCTGCAGACCAGATCCAACTTCTAATAAGTAACAAAAGTATGGGGAGTAGCCCAAGTTGCTGCTGCACATATATCATCCATTGACATTCTGGACTGAAACACTGAAGAAGTTGCCAGGGATCTAGTTGAATGGGTCCATAATGGTTTTGGTAAGGTAATGCCCAATTTATTATAAATATACAAAATACAGTCAGTCATCTGGCTAAAGTTACTTTGGCAACTGGCTTCCCCAATTTTGTTTCTGCAAATGAGACAAACAATTGGTCAGTTTTTCTGATGCCTTTTGTTCTATGCAGGTAAAAATGTAACTGCCTGTGCACATCCAACAAATGTAACATGTATAATCTCTTGCTAGCAAATTTAGGAAAGAATATTGGCAAATGAACGGATTAACTGATATTAGATTCTGACAAGAAAAGATGCATTAGTTCATATCGTCACTCTGTCCTTGGTGAAAGATTAAGTATGGAGGTTTTGAGGACAAGGCTTGAATCTCAGAAATTCGTCTGGCAGAAGTAATGGCTACTAGAACAATTGTTTTCCAAGAAAGGTATTTAAGGTCACACTTAGCTGCTGGTTCAGAGGGGGAATGAGTAAGAGCTTGCAGTACCAGATTCAGGTCCCACGGGGGAGTTGGATTTTTGAAAGGAGGTCTTAGAAGTATAGTGCCTCACAAAAAGGCTTTGCTGAGTTTATGACAAGTGACACAGGAATCCTCAAATCCAATATGAAAATTTAATATCTCTGTTACTAAACTTTAATTGTTGAATAACTAGCTCCTCCTTTAAAAAGCAGGGCTAAAAATTCATGGATGTTATGTATGAGAGCTGAAAAAGGATAGACATTATTTTGCTAAGCCCAGTAAACAAACCTCTTCCGTTTACTGGAGTAGAGTTTTTAAGTAGAGGGTTTATGGGAAGATAAAGGTAAATGTCGGATGGGTGAAGACAGCATAGGTTGTCTGGCTATTAATGAAATTGGAGATGCCAGGCAGTCAGCCTGCGGTTTGATGTGTGGGTGAATCATGCCTGTCTGGTGAGATAGGAGGTCTGGAGTCGGATCCAGAATACAAGATTGGTGAAGTAAGTGAGGCCAAAGGAAGGAGAACCAAATCTGTTGAGGTCAGTAAGCGCAAAGAGGATGTCTTTGCTCTTTAACATGGTAGCTTTCTGTAGGAATTTTGGAATAAGTGGAATTGCTGGATAAGCATAAAGAAGACTGGGTAGCCAGTTGGGAAGTACAGCATTCCTCCTTGATTCTCCCTGTGGGGACATTAGGGCAAAGTAGCTGCTGCATTTGTTGTTTAGAGGAGAAGCAAAGAGATCGCAGCAAGGCTGGCCCCATAGACAGAATATCATTTCCATTACATTCCTGTTCAGGGACCATTCATGAAGTAGAAGAATGCACCTGCTCAGCTTGTCTGCTATCACCCTGGACTTCCCCAAAATGTGCATTGCTATGAGTAAGCGGTTGGATGAAATCGCCCATTGCCACACTCTGAGTGCTTCTTGACACAAGGGATATGATCTGGGTCTTCCTTGTTTGTTGATGTACCAAACCACTAACATATTGTCCAAACAAGGGAGACCAAAATCAATATGAAAAACCACAATACCAGCAAATCCAAAAATTCCAGGAATATTTGCTGGTATTGTGTTTTTTCACACTGACATATTGTCCATTTGAATTGCTATCCTCCCCAAAGGGAGAGCATTCTAAAGGGCCTGCAATGCTAAAAGCACTGCTCTTATCTCTAGGACATTGATATGCAAGTTGGCATCTTCGGGGGACCAAGTGCCTTGGACTGTTTAATCCAGAAAATGCCCCCCCCCACCCAAACTGGGAAGCGCCCATGGTCACTATGGCCTTGGGCTGAGGGGGAATGAACAGATGGCCTTGTAGAACCTGTTGTGATTGAATCCACCACTTGAGATCCTTCTTGCATGCATTGGTGATTAGAATTGGATTTGATATGCGTTGGTAAAGTGTCAACCATTGTGTTGATAGCATCCACTGTAGAGGCCTCATGTAAAATCTGGCTAAAGGTACTAGTGTTATTGCCGCAGACATTGATCCTAGAGCTTGATGGATCAAACGGGCTGAAATCTTGGTGCTGCAGATTATTTTTCTAACCTGTGATCATATAGTCTGAGTCCTTGATAGAGGCAGTGAGGCTATCATTAACTCTGTTTAATAGTGCTTCTATAAATTCCAAATTTTGAGTTGGTTCCAGTTGAGATTTTTCATAGTTTATTGTTATCCCCAGATGAGAACATGTCTGGAGAACCTGATCCTCTGCCCTTATTAAATGATGCCTGCTTGAGGCAGTAATGAGCCAGTCGTCTAGATATGGAAACACCCAGACTCCCTGCAGTCTCAAGTGAGCTGCTACTGCTGTCTTACATTTGGTAAACACTCTAGGGACTGTGGCGAAACCAAAGGGCAGAACCCTGAACTGATAATGACTGGCTTCCAGCTGGAAGCATAAATATCTTCTGGATCACTTTTTCATCTTTATATGATAGTATAAATATCTTCTGGATCACTTTTTCATCTTTATATGATAGTATGCATCCTGAAGGTCTACTGAGCACATCCAGTCGTCCTTGCCCAGAAAAGGGAGAATGGACTGAACCGTGACTATCCGGAACATGGTGCGTCAAACTGACTTGCTTAAGTCACGGACATCCAAAATGGGTCTCCAGTCCCCTGTTTTCTTTGGCACTAAAAGAATCTTGAGTAATTTCCGGATTCTAACTGGTTTGGTGGGACCTCTTGGGTGACTTTTTTTCTAGTAGCATTTATACCTGAATTGCTGCTTGTTCCCTCTGACTGGGTGGAACATCTGGGATTTTCCTTGAAAAAGGAGGTGGAAGGGAAAATGGATAATACCTCTGGAAATTATCCTCTGCACCCAAGTATCTGTTATTTCTAGCCAGCCTCTGTGGTAGATAGTCAACCCCCAACACAATCAGGCCTCCTTTCAGGACTGCTGGTAGAATCTTGTCAGAGAAAGAATCTCTGGACCCCTGGTTCTGCAGGCTACCTCTGACATGGGAGCAGCATCTACCATTAGAGGTCACCCTCTACCCCTGAGGGAACTTCCTCCATGTGTGTCCTGGAAAGGTCCCTCACTGATTCCTAGAAAAGGAACTTTGAGGGGTCGAAAAACTTATGCCCATGGCAGACACTGTCTTTCCATCCTTCTCACTCATGGATAATGCGTCCTTTACTTTGGAGGTCGAACACTGATGTGCCGTCAAAAGAAGCATTGACAAAAGAAGATATGAAGGGCTCCGTAAAATCACAGACACATATCTAGGCATGCCTCCTCACAGAAATGCCTAAACCTGCTGCCCTTGAGGTTCCTTTGGCTACATGCAAAATGAGCTTCATGGAGGAATTAGAAATTGACTGCATGGTAGCCAGCTGAGAAGTTACAGAAGATTGCACTTCTTCAGCAACAGATCCTGAGAGGGTATTTGACAGCTCTTTGATTAAATCCCTCTGTAGCCTTGTGAAATGTGCCACATAATTCAGGGACCTTAAGGCAAAAGATGTTGAAGCACAGACATGCTTCCCAAACCTGTCCATTGCCTGAGACTCCTTACTGGGGGGATGAATAGTGGAACTCTCCTTGGCAAGTTCCTTCTTAGTGGCCACCGCCATGACCATGGCATCAACAGACACTCCTTTTCCCCAAAACAGTCTGCTGGTAGTACCATAATCTTATCTGGTCTCTGAGGTATTGGCTCTATACTGTTGGGATCCTTCCATGCCTGCCGGGAGATCAACTCAATGAGCTGGTTGGCGGGTGGAGTCACCCAGAAGGTAGACAGGCCAGTATCGAAAGCCTCCAGGAATACAGACTCCTCAGACAAAGAGTTGATGGGCATCCAGCCACCTCACTTTCTTAGGATGTCTCGAAATGAAACATCTTCAGGTGGTGACCAGGGGGACCCTTCACCTTCATCTAAGTCTGTATCGTCGATGATAAACTCCTCTGGGGAGTCAAAGTGCTTCCTCTTGCATGCCTTCTTCTTAGGGACCTCATCAATAGGATGCTCTGCAGAGGTATCAGAAGTCAGAATACCCTGTTGGGAAGCCTAGGGTTTCTTTACTGGCTATCGCTGTGAAAAGGAGGGATGAGACTGAGTGCAGAGATGTCTAGAAGAGCTAGATATCAAAAAAGGATTTAGTGACAAGGTAAGAAATACTCTAAAGCAGGAAGATCAACGATTAAAAGATTTAAAAGATTTTAATTAAGGTGAGTGATAAACTCAGAAATCACTTATATGCCTGACAGTAACGGTCACCATGTCTTTCGCTTAAAGCCACAAACGAGATCTGAAGTACTTGGGATTGGTGCATTATGGGTATGGGAGAAGTTCAAGAGTTTTAGGTTGCCATGAGCTTTAGCAATGGCAGAGTCAGATCAAATGGATCGGATTCAAACCCATCAGTTGAAGACAGAATGAAAACTGACATAGTCAGATTCCTTTTTTGAAGCAAGAACATTTTTCCTTCAGACACTCCACTATACAAAAAATGTATGTGGACAGGTCTCAGGGTACATACAATGAATGAGAACTGTGTGTGTATTACAGGATATAGAAACGTGAATAAATAGAATACTTACACATATTAACACCAAGCCATTCAATCAATGTCCCTCTTGGATAAGGGCAGTCGGTGCTGATCACAGACTCACACTGCAAATACAGACCATACAACTTGGTCAATAAGGCAACTAGGGTATAACATGGCTAGGCTTATAACGGCCCTAGGGCCAATAGCCTAGTAACCTCCTATGAACCTATAAAGAGAAATACTTTTACTTCTTAACTTGCATCAACTCAAAGTTTTTCATAGTGAAGTTAAAGCCATTGCTAATGAAAGGAGGCAAATCTTGGAGGCGTGTGCATGTCTGTGGTCCTCTGTAGTAGGATATATAGTTCTAGGGTACATACTGTGTAATTGTTGTTCTTATTGTAATTATGGTTACTTTCTTGACAGGGCTCAATGTGTAGACTTACGAATGGATATTTGGAAATGTTAAACTGATGCATATCTTTGTTATTACTGGAATTTGCAGGTTATTTTATGTTGTGATTATTATGATTTTGGTGGTGTACTTTGGTCCTTCCATGATTTTAAAGTTTCACACTCATTGCATTTGTGTTGCATTGCCATATAACAAAATAGTGTAAGCTTTGCAGTTTATGTTGATTTGCACAGTTGTTTTTAGAATGTGGATTTCTTACAACCACTATTTTTTTTATCATGTAATGAAAATGAGAGAGTATTACGCAAGTCTTTCTAAATCAAATTTGGAACACTGTGCACCAAATATTCTTTGTGGGACGTTAATCATTGTCAGTGGTGTGGGTTGTTTTGTTATGGTCTGTTAAGCTTATATGGAGCAGTTTAATGCAATACTAAAGAATGGGGGGGGGGGTTGTTATCCCATTGTCAGTGGTTGCTTACAGCAGTCAGGTGTAGCTCTTGTCCATATTTGTGAAAACAACCTATGAAAACAAGTTGTGCCTACATACTATAAGTAACAATCAATGCACAGATGATGTTTTAATAATCACATTTCATCTACTAAGAATAATCCACAATGGGACAATACCTTGCAGTTCACAATGTTATTCTGGAAAATGCTGTCCAGGTTCACACTGGAAAACTGTCCTCTGGTGATGTCTCAGACTAACAGATTTTTAGAATGTACCCTGTTTTGTATGGTTGCTGTCAGCCCTCCATTGTTCCAGTGCTTAAACTACTTCTGTAAACTTCTACCACAGCAAATGATAACCTGGCATCTATCCTTCAAAACCCTTTGACAACAGACTAATGGTGTTATGGATGGGAACAATGACTGTAGCAGTCACTTGCCATGAATCTACACATGGACAGTGCAGTTTGATGGTAACACGAGTCCCAGATTTTGACGGTTTAGTTTAAAAAGTTCTACTATAACCCACTTTAGACTGCACTCTGCTCATCTTATAAAAGGATGGGGTAGAAAATATGCCATAAACACTGGCTACCTCAAGTGCTATGGACAGGATATAACATTAATGCCGAAAGTCAGTGAACTTCCTTGACCTCAGCAGCCTTTATTTCAATCAGTGGTTACAGACAAAGATAAGCCATTTCCTCCAAAAATTACTTCCTAAATCCAGTTTTCTGGCATGGAAAGGTTCAGTGGACCTTCTTCTGCCTGAGCCATCAAACCTTGCTGTGATCAAGGACAGATCTGAGATGAAGTGCCAATGATTCAAAGATCTATGGCCAGAAGTAGGTCTGTTATGTTCACGATCTGACCAAATCAACCATAAGAATGGTTGTGCTTACATCTCAGGATACACCCCTAAAGGTGAAAATGTCTGGGCCTCCCCTCACCTGTCAACACAGAAGACAGGCCTGACCTTGAGCTCTAGCTAGTTAAAATGATTTCATTTTTCTTCTGACACTATCCACAACAAAACCTGGGGCTGCACATGGGACACCCCCCCCACACACACACACTGATTCTCAGCAAGCCAAGACTTTTTGCATTGAGCTGCTTGCACTTATGGCAGTGCTTCACACTGTGCTCCCCTCCCAAGCACTAGAACTAATGATGGCGTACATCTTGTCTCATTATTTTGCAGCCTACACAAATGTTTAGACATTTTCAATCCTTTAGGTATAAAACATGATACATTTCCATAACCTAGGTCAGGATCAATAGGTGAAACAGGTAAATGACAGTTCTCAGAGCCTAGGCAGAATTTCCTGGTGAGAAACATGATATCATATTATGCACTACAGGCACATGATGTCAGACTGTGCCATCAATACAGCACATGATGCCAAAGCATGCAACATAGGGTCACATGATGCCACAGCATGCACCAGTGCAGCACATGATGTCACATTATGTACTAGTGCAGACACAAGATGTTACAGCATGTATCACTGCAGCATATGATACCAAACCATGCAACAGTGTGGCACCTGATGTTACAGCACACAGCAGTGCAGCACATCTCCAGATTGCATCATTGCAGGGCATGTCCCTGTCTCAGTGCAGCAGTTTCACACACAAAAAAATGGAGAATTCTAATGACGTAGAGGGATAAAAAGCAAACAGAAAGGGACCTAGGAGGGTCCCTGATGTTAGACTGAAGTTTGCAACAGTTTCAGATGAATTAATACATTTATGATGGAGAATAGTCATTCCTGTTGCAGCTATTTTAGTATGTAAAATGTCTGGGCTGTAAGCCTTAATGTGTAACAAGCCAAAAACATTTCACTTGACTGGGTTCCTATTAGAACACTGAAAACTCAAAATAGCGAATGACCTAAAGGTCGGAAATGCTGGATTCTCGATCTGCTTTTTGTGAGATCATGGTACAGTGAGATTGGGATATTTACCCTTTCCTCACTGAAATGCAGTCTCTGAGTTGGTATATATATTTAGCAGGGGGGGGGGCACAGCCCCCCACAATAGCGAGTCCAAGGTCCTGCATTTTCAACCTTAAGGTCGTTCGCTATTTTGGACTTTCGTTGTTCTGATATAGACCCACTTGGCTAGATCCTTTTTTAGGATAAACCCTTTAATCATGTCTGTACTTGCTTCAACAAGCACCATGAACCAGTTAATGCAACTTTCAGTATTTCACCCACACCAAGAGAATGATTACATCATGCTTTACATATTCAGAGGCAATTTAAGTACTATGCTGAAATAATTAAGTTGATCAGATTATAAGATAAACTTTTCCTTTCTTTCCTGGTCACAAAAGCACAAACATATATTTACTTAGAATTTAGTAGCTGAGATTTACCCAAAATATACTGGGAAAACTATATATAATTAATCTTTCCGGAGAAGTATGCCAGACTTCTAAAAGGGTAAGTTAGGGTAACTTTAGTCACCTCAACTTCATTCATCAAAAATGTACTGATTTGGGACAGCTGTCAAATGGCATGAGTGTCCTCTAGCCAGTTTACACAACTGGACACTACCACAAGTCAAGAAATGGACAGTATCAGAAGTAAGTCTGGAACGACAAATGTAGTTTTGCAGGACCTGTGCCCTAGGGTCCTTGTTCAAGATGCTTGGGAATCTGGCCAGATCCTTTAACTGTTCTAAAAGCTTTCCTCAAAATATGGTAATTGGGTATGTGAGGTACTTATCAAAAATGGTATGTTTCAAGAGAAATAAACAGACTTACAGTAGACAAGCCACTCAAACTCTGCCCCCTCCCTTTTAACTGTTGCCGTGTCAAAGTGAACTGGCACCACACCTGTGTGCCCTGTTCAATCACAGCCTCACCTCAGGCTTTGTCCCTACAGAATAACGCACTGCTACAGTCATCCCTCTCCATAAAGGGGGAGCGAGTACAGACCCTGCGAATTATCACCCCATTAGCCTGACGGGTTTGATATGCAAGGCTAAGGAGCGCATCATCATCATGGACCTAATTAACAAGGATATATGGAATCTCCAAACTCTGTAACCCACGCAATTTGGTTTTGTGAAGGGTAGATCATGCCTGCTCAATCTGGTTGACTTCTTTGAGTCCGTCACTACAGCTGTGGATGAGGGCAAGGCAGTTCATACAGCCTACCTTGATCTGGCCAAGGCCTTTGATACCATTTCCCACTCAGGAATTACTGATAGACTCACCAAACTAGGCATCAACCCCTATATCACTAGATGGGTTTCAAATTGGCTCACAGATGGAACCCACAGTGTGAAAGTAGCAGACTCCAAGTCAGAATGCTGAGCAGTCACGAGTGGAGTCCCACAGGGTTCGGTCCTGGGTCCTCTCCTGTTTGGCATCTACTTCTTAGAAGTCCAGGCCAACACGGAAGGACTCTGGTTGACCAAGTTCGGTGACAAATGCAAGCTGGGAGCCATTATTAACTCCCCAAGTGATGTAGACATCCTACAGAAAGGCCTCACTGAAATCGACGACTGGTGTAGAAACCATGGCCTTAAGCTTAATGCCAAAGAAATGTGTCGTCATTCCCTTAGGGAAAAACTCAGTTCCCACTAATTACCACATTGATGGTAAGCCACTAAACACTGAAGGCATTATAAGAGATCTGGGGACACAGGTTGACAGCAACCTCTCCTTCAACCACCACATTGCCACTGTGGTCAGAAAGCCCTTCTATGTGGCACATCTCACCAAGGGTTTTGCATCCAGGAAGAAAGAGGTCATCATCTCTCTCTACGCTTCCCTCATTAGGCCAGTCATCGAGTATAATGTCCCATTTGACATGTACCTCACTAAACACCTGAAACAGCTGGAAAGGCTACAAAAGTATCTCAGGAAGAGGATTCTAGGCCTTAAACACATGCCCTACATGGACAGACTCAAAAAACTCCAGCTTTTCTCTGTCTCACATGGTCTATTAAGAGGTGATCTCTGCTTGACTTACAAAGTCATGTCTGACCCATCCCTGTTAGAAATGTTACACCTAAAGAAATCCCAATCTCTCCACACCACATGCTCCAGGGACCTCAACCTCATTACCACAATCAATGCTGGATGGAGAGGTTCATAACTCAGAGAATGCCCATGCTCCGGAATCGACATCCCATATATGTCAAGCAGAGCACCTCAAAGGCCCTTTTCAAGAGAAATCTTGATGAGTGGATGGGAAATAGAAAGTTCACTCTGGGGATCACTCCAGTGGCTCTACTTGATAGAGGCACTGGGAACTAATGTCAGGCGGCATGATGCCAGGACACTTCTATGGGCTAGGCTTGTAAAGGCTCCAGGGCCATTGGCCTAGTACACACCTATGAACCTGTGTGTGGGTTTATGTTTTATTTTATTTCACATCTGGTTACCAGGGTGGCAGACTGATAAGAACTATTTGCACATACTGCCAGGGTGAAGTAATTCACAAAGAAGTTAAAAAAAGGAACAGAGAGGCAGTAAGCTGTACATATCAAAACAGAGCAGAAATTAACAATACATTACAAAAACAATACAGTCGGCAAGTATATTTTTTTTAAGTTTCTGAGTATACTTCAAACCTAGACTACTATTTTTTCACTGTGATGAATCAAAATGTACTCCAGGGTAGTGTAGTATCTTTACTTTTTATTTATTTTTGTAGGCTCTTTTTAGAGACCCAGATGTCCACATGATCACAGAACCTACAGCTCCTACTGACCCATTCATTTTTTCCATTTCCTAGCATCTGAGAACACTAGGCAAAGCCAGAAAGTAATGGTTTAAACTTAGCAAACAACAATAACAACAGGATCAGTTACTTTCTACAGGCTGCTCCAAATGCAAACTAGTCCTCCAAAGCCAAACAGTGACTTATTAACAATAGGGTCAGTTATTTTCTACAGACAGCTCACAACCCCACCTACTAGGTAAAGCTATGTCTGTGCCCACTTAAGACATCTGTGATAAAAAAATAAAGTCCCTGTACTGCATATCAACTCTATTCCCTACAAACAGTAGCCACACATTAAGTATTCCAAGTTGCTTTTCACAAATCATATTAATCTTGCAAATGTACAGCAAAACTGCAAAGCCAGGTAGTGATGGTTTAAAAAGAGAAGATGAGAGTTACTTTCTATAAACGGCTCCAAATGTTCATTAGTCCTGTAAAGCCAGATTATGACGGTTTACATTGAGAAAATGATAAGGGGGCCGGCTATATTCTACAGACAGTTCCCATTCCCACCCTGCAGTTACAGCTACTTCTTTGTGCATTTCAGATGTCTGACAGTAATAAAAATAATGTCTTGTTTAGCTTTGTTCCATGGAAAAAGTAGCCACACATCAATGTATTCCAAGCTGATTCATATAAACTTCAGTGATCTTACAAATGAATATTAGCCCTGCAAAGCCATACAGTGTGAACGACCTGAGACGTACCTCCCTGGACTACATGAAGAGACACATGGAAGAGCTCTCCAATCTTGTAGCCCAGGCAGGTATGAACCTAGCCCTGAGTAGCATTCTGCCACCACCCAGAATACCACCACATTACAAGGACAAAATGATTGACTTCAACAATTGGCTAAGCTTCTGGTGTCATTCTAAAGGGATCCAGTATCTGTCTGCCTAGGATGACATGGTTGAAAGAACACGATGCTTTGCCAGAGATGGCCTGTACCTGTCACCCCTGGGATTCTGGATACTGGCTAAGGTTCTTGCCACCCCTATAGTGCCTTTTTTTAGGCAAGGTTCAAATGACAAATTCACCACCGTAACAGGAACAGGCAAGCAAAAACTGAGGGTGATGCTGCTCAATGCTAGAAGTCTAAATCTCAAAATGCACTCACTCGAGGTACTTCTTAAAATGGAGAACATCAATATCTGTGCAGTGACTGAGACTTGGTTCAAGGCTTCAGACAGCACCCCTGCACTACAAGGCTATAACTCATACCACACTTTTCGGCCATGTAACCTGGACTAGAACACCAAAGGCGGAGGTGTGTCCATATTCATTAAGGATATCCACACCTCCAGGCTAGTTGCTCAGCATAATGCAGCCGAGGTTATCCAAGTGCAACTAACTCTGGGCAAAACTGCAATCCAAATTGTAGCTTGTTACAGACCCCCCCCCCCACCATGCCCCAGGATTCCCACTCCTATTTTCTTGATGTACTGAGAAATATTAGGGTTCAACCAAACACCCTAATAATGGGTGATTTCAACTACCCCACCATTAACTGGGAAAACTACTCATGTACCAACTCTTTCGCTCAATGCTTTCTGGAGTTCATAAACTTCAATGCCCTGGATCAATTTATCCACACCCCCACCGGGGCAACAATATCCCAGATCTAGTCATTACCAACATGAGTGACTGGTGTTCCACACCTGAAGTCAACGCCTCATTGGTCCGATCTGATCATAAGCTAATTACCCTAGATATCCACATCCTGCCCCCCCCCCCCCCATTAAGGAAACCACGGTAAAAAATTTCTCCAAAGCCAACTTCATGCTTCTTGAGACAGAAGTGGTGAACTTCATGACACCCATGCAGATGGGCAATACAGTTACGACTACTGAATCCTACAGAACTGCACTTTATAAGCACTTACACAAGTGCATGGATCGTGCTATCTCAAACAGAAACAAGATGCTATCCTGCAAAAAAAGGAAGCCAATCTGGTGGTCCCCTGACATAAACAAACTGTACAACAGAAGGAAGAAACTGTTGCAAAAGAGAGTAAAATCCCATGAGTGGAGGAGCTCCCTGGGGTCAGCCTCAGTAAGAAGCTGCGATCCCTGATAAAATCCTCCAAAGCTAGTTACGAAAACAAAATTGCAACTGATTCTAAAGACAACCACAAAGCATTCTATAGCTATATAAAGAATCTCAATGGCAACACTCAGATCTGCTCTGAGTTACAGCACAATGGCACTAAATATACAGACCCAACTGATATTGCCAACATCCTGGCAGATAGGTTCAGTGCTAACTTTACCCCCCTCTCACCCTTAAAGAGCCCATCTCTATACCGGAAGAATGCAAAGTTCCTGTAATCACGGCTGCACAGGTAAAAACCACACTCTCCAAAGCCAAGAACACAGCATCCATGGGACCAGACAACATTCCAGGCTACGTTCTACACAAACTACAGAATGAACTGGCACCCCACCTAAGTACCATGTTCAATCATAGCCTCACCTCAGGCTTTGTGCCCGCTGAATGGCGCACAGCGACGGTTATCCCACTCCACAAGGGGGGAGCCACCACAGACCCTGGGAACTACCGCCCCATTAGCCTGACGAGCCTGATCTGCAATTCCATGGAACTTATAAACAAAGACATTGGTAATCTCCAAACTCTGGACCCCACTCCGTTCTGGTTTGTAAAAGGCAGATCATGTCTCCTAAACCTGATAGACTTCTTTGAACCAGTTACCAAAGCCATAGATGAGGGTAAGGTGGTTCTCACACAGCCTATCTATATCTTGCCAAGGCTTTCAACACCATCCCCCACTCTGGAATTATAGATAAACTCACTAAGCTAGGTATAAATCCCTATGTCACAAGATGGGTTGCCAACTGGCTGACTGACAGAACCCACACTGTGAAAGTAGCAGACTCCAAATCCGACTTCAGACCAGTGACAAGTGGAGTACCACAAGGTTCAGTCCTGGGTCCTCTGCTGCTTGGTATCTACTTCTCTGAAGTACAGGGTAACACAGAAGGTCTTTGGCTAATGAAGTTCGCACATGACTGCAAACTAGGAGCCATAATTGAAACTCCTAATGATGTGAACATCCTACAAAAGGGCCTCACTGAGACAGATGCCTGGTGTCAAAGCCATGGCCTCAAGCTCAATGCCAAAAAGCGCATTGTCATCCCCTTTGGTAAAAACTCTGTACCCATGAACTACAATATAGGCAGTAGTATACTTAACACCGAAAGTGTGATAAGAGACCTGGGGACACAGGTGGACAGTAGTCTCTCCTTTGATAATCACATCGCCACAGTAGTCAGGAAATCCTTCTACGTGGCACACCTCATCACAAAAGGTTTCTCATCAAGAAAAAAAGAGGTAATTGTTCCCCTCTACTCATCACTCATTAGACATATTATAGAGTACAACACCCCTTTTGGTATGTACCTCAAGACATCTACAACAACTGGAAAGGCCGCAGAAATACCTCACAAAGAGGATTACCAGCCTCAAACAGATGCTCTACGCAGACCATCTCAAAAAACTCCAGCTTTACTCCCGTCGCATATCGCCTATTCAGAGGTGATCTCTGCCTAACATACAAAGCTATGTCAAACCCAGAGCTGTTGGACATGCTCCACTTAAAGAAATCCCAATCCCTCCGAGCTACACGGTCAAGGGACCTAAACCTTGTCACCATAATAAACAGAACATGTCGGAGGGATAGATTCCTGTCCCAGAGACTTCCCATATTCTGAAATAAACTACCTATCTATATCAAACAAAGCTCCTCATTAGCACTCTTCAAGAAAAATCTTGATGATTGGATGGGAAATAGGAAATTCACCCCGGGGATCACTTCTGTGGCTCTGCTCAACAGTGGCACAGGAAAATAATTTTCTTGGGTGACAAAAGCCAGGGTACCTTTTTGGCTGGGCTTGTATAGGCCCTAGGGCCGATAGCCTAGTACTTACCTATGAACCTATATAGTGGCTGTTTAAAATGAGAAAACAAGAGGAACAGTTAATGTTCTACAGACAGCTCCCACCACCATACAGCAATTGTAGCTAAAATGATAGCCATGGATTGTATTTCAGCTTTGTTTCTCTGTTTCATGAAGACAGTTGCCACACATAAAAGTATTCTAACTTTGCACCATATAAACTGCAGTAATCTTGCAAAGCCTGAATAATGAGCAAAGAGCTGCCACTGGTCATATCCCCTCTCAGACAAACACATACAGGACAGCTTTTTTATTTTGATCCAATTCTATTAGTTGTAAGAAGCAAAGAACTCCAATGTCTGGCATTACTGACTGAATGTAACCCTCAGTGGTTTAACAATAACTCTCAACTACTATGCTAAACAGTTAGGGACAAAGCCAATAAATAACATGGGGACAGAGGCCTTAAATCAGGGACATATTTAAAATATTACTCTAATTCACTTAAGAAGATAATAGAAGAACAGGTTTTGCATCAACAAGTCTTTTTCAGAACAATAAGTAGTATGAAACTTGAAGTATTGACAGACTGTAATCCTCATGGATTTACCAGAAAAGTCAAACATTTTACATGGGACAGGGCAAAAATATAAAGCAAAACCAGAGCAGTTATTCAAAATCCGGGACAGTTGAGAAACATAGCTTATTTTACCAGAAATAAAATTATGAGGTACAGTCAGGCAAGCATAGCAGATGAAATCAATGTTCAGCAATATCAGTCATGTGAGACATATGCCTGTAAATATCTGGTCTTCCACTCCACATAAAACAAAGTGCTTCTCTTACTCCACACAAATGGAATTCGGATGAATGGCTGGGAAACCGAAAATTCACCCTTGGTTTAGCACCCATGTCAGTCATGAATACAGGTGACAAGCAACTGTCCTCATATGTCCTTGTTCTGCCCGTATCACACAACACAAAGGTCAAAAAACTACTAATTTGTTTCTTATACCACTGCCTGAATTAAGTGATTCTAAACAAGAGGATCCCTCATGTCTTTTTTTTTTGGCCCCCTTGGGACATCATATGACTATCCCAGCCCCCAGTGCCCCATGTCTATGCTGGGTCTACCAGCTTGGTATCACTGAGGCCAGTCATGGATCCTATGTGTGTACTGGGGGCTCGGCTGTCTCTGCTTGCCCTGGAGAGGTTCTTTATATAACCTACCCACTTCCACACCTCACACCCTCATTGCTTATGTTCAAGGGCAACTATTCTCTTTGAACTGCCCCTTCTATAAGGCAGCGTCAGCAAACACCCTCCCACTTGGCATGGGCATGCACAGCCTTCCTGCTGCTCCATCAGCTGCCTGGCCGCTACTCAAACCTGAGTTGACCAGACCATATTCAGTGATTTAACCTTTTACACCACTGGAGCAGCAACCTTGCTTTATATTAGCAGGGAGTCATGACATACTGTTAGACCAGTGACTGAATTGAACTGATCTAAAAAAAAGTAAAAATGTAACGTACAGAGGTAGAGTACCAGATATCAAGGAACACTGTATGCATTGTAACAGTATCATGCACAGACTGTCTTTATCAGAGAAGGCTAACAAACATGTTTATGACAGTAATGAGTACACACATGATGACGGGTAGCACACCTCTCAACTGTACAGATTTTCTCAGAATTTCCAGATTTTTGCCTCATAGTTTTGGTTAGTTTCTCATACAATTATGGTTTTCTGGCAACTCATTGAAGGTTTAAGTCAGAAAATAATGACAGACATTTAAGTTTTAGACTTAATACCCTTCAGAAAATTCATGCTAATGCAAAACATATCATTCTATGAACTTTCTCAGTTTATAAGAGCAATATTTTAAAAGTGCCCCTATTTTTGGGCCTTTTTCCTCCCATTATTTATGGCTTTCTCCAGATTTCTTGCTCCAAGAGGTTGAGAGGTATGCACCTGCCCAAGGTTCCACTAACTAAAGTGCAGAAAACACTATAATTACTGGTAATAAAATGGTGTTTTTAAAAGATTTATGACTTATAACAGAAAATCCTAGCTCTTTGAAAACTGCATACCAAAACAGTTATGCTGCATGCAGATTAATTAGTTCACTACGCCACCTGGTGGCTAAACCACCTCATCTCAACAATACAGAATCTATGCTGCAGAAGGCTAAACAAGTGTATTCCCTTTCCTTAATTGCCTCTTTTTGTTTCTTCAGCTTTCTCCTACCTCTGAGGCATCTTTCTGTGAAGCAAGGGGAATTCGTGGTCCCCACTGACATCAAGTCTTGTTTCATGCATCATCATTTAAAAGGTGAAACAAGACATTAGAGTGGCCTACTGTGGTGTGATGCTGACTATATGAGGAACCCCTTTTACTGCACTGTTATTCTTAACTTTCTAATTATGCTGTTTTGGGAAGTAAGGCAGCAATCTCAGGGTTAAGATAATCACAAGGGGGTGGATTTAAGAACAGAATAATGGGACACCATATACAATCGATACAGCCATATGCAGTAATCATGACAAAAATAGGTTACACAGAACACTCAGGTCTGCCAAAAATATCATTGGTGCTAGTTTGCCCTCCTTACAGGACCTGTACTATTCTAGAGTCATGAAAAGGGCAGGGAATATCATCACTGACCATTCACATCCAGGCCACCATCTTTTTGAACTACTACCATCAGCCAGGCATTATAGATTAATATGCACCAAAACAAGCAGATATAAGAACAGTTTTTTTCCACAGGCCATCAAGTTCATAAATGGTTAACTCAGTTTATTAGGTTGGGGTATTCTTTTTCCAAGCCTCCAAGGAATCGGCAGTACTGTTTACATATTATTAATACTTTTAATAATTATTTCAGTATTTCTTGCAATGAGTTGCACTTTGCACCTTATATATATATATATATATATATATATATATATATATATATAAATATATATACACACATACATGTATATTTACTTTTTTGTCTTGTTTTTAATAGTTGCATGCATGTTATTTTATACTTAATAGCTGTATGTCATTTATGTAATTCATACTTGGAGAGTCATTGAAACTGGAGTCAAATTTCTTGTATGAGTGCACACTTGACCAATACATATGATTCTGATTGATGTTCATAACTGTAACACACTCATGGGTCACTTTTATAGCACATTTCCAGATCATGATACTTAATTTGCCTTAAAGAAACAAAAATGGTACTTTAAAATACTTTAAAAACTAAGTCTGATTTAAGTAGTGGTTGTTAACTAAAAAAAAAAAAAATAAAGGTCAGCTTAAAGAGGTGCATTTTAAAAATTTGAAAATCACATTTAATAGGCAATATTTGGCCTGGTGAGTCTTTTTTTTTTTTTAAGTAATGAGGTGCACTCAACCCCTATTTGAAGAACAGACCCTAGATCATGAAGAAGTTAAGACAAAGGTTCAACAGTTCTGGATAAAAAAATGTCAGTGAACTGTAAACAAAAGCCCGTGTTGCTAATGGAACACAGGCATAATGCGACTTCATTTCATCTTCATGGAGAGGGTCACTTAAAAGGCCTAGGAATGGAATGTGTTGCATGAGATGAAGTGTAGCTCTAAACACAGGTTTAACAGTGCCTAGGTCAGGGAATGAAAGTCAAAGAAGACAAAAGGGACTGTCTGGAATACCCATGTGACCTCAACAAACCAAACATTTTCTTTTTTCAGCATCTGTATCTGTATCTGTACTTGGGCCTCTGGACTCTACGTGAGCAAAAAACAAAACTACTGCATTCCCCACCAACTACAGCTGGCAGCTGGTGAACATCTTTTGCAAAATGACCAAGGCAGGCGGAAGACACACAGTAATAAACATGTGAAGTTAAAGATGGGTAACATGACTGGATAGTATCAAGTCCCTTACCCGCAAGAGGTAAAGGGTTTACTTTACAAGAACAAAATCCCACTTACCCGACTTTCATAATGCTGAGATGAAAAAGCAGACAGCTGCATATCACTGACACTTACTTTCCACTCCAGGTAAGTAATCACTTGGCCCTGTTTTAGTGCAATCTCGGAGTTGGTTTATTTAGTTATGGGGGGTGAGAGGGGCGCAGCTCCCCACATGGGGGGGGTGGGCGTGGGAGGCTGAACCCCCCCCAAATGGATGGGTTTAATTTGCTTTGGTATTACTTCATTTATAATTTGGCCAAGCGGTTACTTACCTGGAGTGGAAATTCAGTGTTCCGGGACATCTGTGATATGCGGTTATCAGCTTTTTCGTCTCAGCATTATGAAAGTTGGGTAAGTGGGATTTTGGTCTTGTAAAGTAGACCCAGAGGCAAAATATGTGGTAAAATGCCAACCTGATGATGATGATAACTAATCTATTTTTTTCCTTTCCCAAAATTAACGACCAGTTTTTGGTTTTGTGACTTCTGTCAACTGCTGTCCAACTAACAGTCCTAGGAAGGCTAGGCAGAAGTCAAGCATTCATACATAGATATGTGAACAGCACCTCTGCTTTGGAAGGGCTTCATTTATTTCAAAGGTCCTGTGGTTGCTGAGTGATGAGATAAAGTTTCCAGAGCAGGGACTGAAGAATGAAGAAACCATGCTCAGTCTATATAAACACTGAAAATGTAGCCTTTATGATTTATGATAACCCATGCAAGCAACTCGTGGAGCATAAACAGAAATGAGATAATATAGCACACGGTATATAGAAGTGGAAGCAGTGAAGCTATCACCCCTCTTCACTCTACCACAGCCCTTTAAAAAGGCCATGATGAGATACAGAGTTATACTTAACACCGTAACGATGTATAATGGCTTTTGTCTGCTGCTCCAGTTTTGCTAAAATACCACACTCCCATATCTGAAGTAAATGCAGTCTTACTCATAGTAACTAACCTTAGCAACAATGGAAGGCAGCAACATGAAATCTCATTAGCAGATTCGTCACTATTGAAAGACACAGTCTCATCTGTTACATCAGAATGGAAAGACTTGCTTTTATTAAACATATTTAACTAAAGGCAGTGGAATTTGCTAGTTTGCAACAAAAAATAACAGCATCTACCGCAGATGCAATCTGCAGATCTTTATTCCATGAGGTAATCGAGCTTAGCAACATTGCTCAAATAGGAAGCTGCAGAAAAGGCAGAATTCTAACAAGTCCGTCATTACAAAAAAGGCAACATTTTCATTCCATATCAAAGTAGTTTACAACGATGTTAAGTGTAAATACCACCTATTAATGTCATCGCTATGCTGTGAATTTAATCTAAGGCATGGGTAAACTGAAGAACTTTTATGGCACAGTGACCTCAGTTTAAATGGCACTTAAAAAATCAAAAACATGTCTAAACAATAAAGAAAAAAAATGCATGCAATTGCAGCTTCATGGCCATTACAACAACATGCAACTCAGCTTTAAAAATATTTCAGGCAGTATTACTAGACAATGATCTTGATGCTCTCAGTAACTGCAGCCAAGATGAAGGACTTTTTGAAAAAACCCGCAAATACACCCTAATACATAAGCATTAAACTTTGTAAAGATAACGAGAAGCAAAAATTCCCGACATAAAAAATGGGCAACTACCCAGAATGCTACTATTTTATTTTTCAGCCCTCCAATTATGCAACATTTTTTTTTATTTCAGTACTATAATCCTTTTTAATCATGATCCATATATATGACAATTATGACAAGTGATCTAGAAAAATCCCCCTATCCATTTCTAATTACCTGTACTCTGAGATCAAGCCCTGATAAGGAGGGCAGTCTCTAGCGTGCAATCCAAATGCCTTCTTGGTCTCATCCCACTCTATTACCTTTCCTGCTTGAGTTATTTCCTAGCAATATCTTGATTCCTTGGCCAGGTTTTCCCAGTAAATTCCAGCCCCCTCTTGCCTATATACCCCTACTTGCAGTCATGCCTACTGGCAACATCTTCATCTCCATTCTTGCATTGGCTTAGTTCTTAGAATGTTTTCTGCTTATTTATGAATATAATATTCTGCATAGTTGTTATTATAAACTTCTGAATGTGTTATGTGTATAAGCCTTAACTGTGTAGCTCTAAAATATCCCTTCCAATCAGGTAAACCTAAACCACCTTGTTCTACTGGAAGGATCAGCTTATTCCATTTAACTCTTGCCCTCTTTCTCTCCCAGATAAATTCCTTCAATTCTTTATCATTATCCACTTCTCCTCGGGTTGATAAAGTATGCCTGACCCATATAAACGACTAAAGTGTCTGAAAACATTTTTACTGCTTGTATCTTACTATCCATTATCCATAAATAAGAGCTTCCTGTTTCTTAATTTTTGTATTATGTTTTTTAGTTTCTTCCCACATATCCTTAGCTGCCATAACAGAAGCCTTTTAATCCATAGTCCTAAATACTTCATCTTATCATGTCCCCATAAACATGGGTACAGCTGGTTATTTTCTACATGTTTATGTAAAGTATGTGTGTTTGGGGAGGGGCAGGATTTGGTGTTATTTGGGACTATCAGAAATTTTCTTTATCTCAAAACCTAAGATTTTCATAACAGATGGTTCACAGATGCACTCTGCTAAATGCCTGTGAGGTCTTCTTCCTAGCTTGAACATGGAGCAATTGCGAATTGCCACAGTTCTTGCTTTTACTGTGTGAAAGAAGAAGAAATAACTTATTAGGAAGCTTTTCTGTGTCTAGCTGGCTCCATCACTGCCTTAGCCACATGTGGGTCTCTTTGCAGTGGTCAGTTTGGATTCTTTAGACCATCCATCTTTTACTGCTGATCCTTCTAATGTAGCTCTTTGGGAAGCCACTAAGGACCAGGAGATTGTCATGTCTTTGGCAGCTGTAGGGGCTAGAATAAATACACTTCCTTTATGTAGATAGCTTACAAATTGAAGGGATTTGTGGGTTATAGTCTGATCACCAGTTTGCCTGGAATTAAAAGACTCTGGTTGGAAAGGTAAAATAACTTTGTATAGATTTTTACTCTGTTTACAAAAATAGGTGTGCATAACTTAATATCCAGGTTTATGAGTGCAATTGTCTGTAGATTGTAATATCATTTTTTTGGTATTAGGTTAGTTTTGATCTGTCCATATATGGATCAGACAGACCTTTTTATGTCACTGAAAATAACATATACAACTGTTGATATATTGATAAAGGATTTATAAAATTTGGAGGTAAAGCCATCAGGCCCTGGACCTTTTACAATTTTAAGATGTTTTACTGCAAAATGTTGATCATTGAAAATCGCATTGGTTTTGCTAGAAAGGTAATATCTTTACAATAGTTCAGGGAATTCAATTTGATCTAAATAATTAAATACCGCATTTTTCAGTATTTGATACTGATACGTCTCATATAACTTAGCAAATATACTTTCAAAAGCTTGTAGGATATCATAATTATTGGTAATAATATTTCAGTTCAATGCTATTTCAGAAATATAAGAAGGCATTTTGTGGTTAAGAATAAGTTTAGCTAGAAATTTGGAAGGAACTTTAGATCATTCAGAACACTGAGTTAGTATTTTGGATTTGTACGATGATATACATGTTACTTAAAGCACATTTAAGTTTTCTTTCTTTTTTTTTTTTGAAAGTGACTTTTTTATTGTTTCAATTATGAGAATAAAGCGTTTTGATAGTTTTGTTATGCATGGGAACAGCAAAATACCTTTTGGTATTTTTTTAAAGAAATATCATTATTAAATTATCACTTATGACATAGGCAATCATACATTTATATAAATGAAAACAAACCATAATTACATAATCTTAGTTGCAAGCACTTTACATCACAAACCATACTGACATAATTCTAGTTGCAAACAGTATATATCGCTTACAATCTATCCAATCATTGCCAGTCAGACATTACATGCCTCATTCATATCCTGCCTTCTTTTAAGCCTCAATATTCACCTGTATGTATTGCTCCCACAATTCCCATTTTTCTATGTAATTTACTCCTACCCTTTTCTAAAGATTACAACTCCAGTCGTTTTACCTCTGTTACTATATTCACTACTTATAGTACATTTGGTTTAGAATTTGATTTCCATTTTCTAGTAACTGCTTTTTTGGCAGCCACCATAATGAGACTCACCAAGGCCTTACTATGTCTAGGCAATTCCAATTCTGTATCACAGCTCAGAAAAAAAAGTTTCCCTAGTTAAACCAATTTGCTTACCCAGTATCTTTGATAGAGTAGTCTGCGGGGAATCTTTAAAGTCTGCCGACTCATTACACTCACAGAAAATATGTTTCAATTACCTCTTTCATCCCCATCACATCTCCAACATTTGCTGTCTACCCGAGGAAAAAATTCTCTAGAGTCTACTTACAGTATAAAAATGTCTAACATTTCAAAGCCAAATTCCTAATTTTTCTAGAGTTTGTTACATATTTGGGAGACATGCATATACCTCCCCATTGTTTCTTGTGAGCTGCTTATCTAGTTTCTATTCCCAATCCTTTCTAACTTTCTCTGATTATTATAGTTATCATGCAATATTTTATATGGTCTACTAATTATTCTATTTTTAATAGCAGCTTCTGTTCTAGACTCTACTAAAAACTCTACCACTGCTGGTCTTCTGTTTATGAACCCCCACCCCCCATTTATTTTTGTCTATACTCTGATATCAATCCTTGATAGGGAAGGCAATCTCTAACCTGCAGTCTAAATTAATTCTTAGCCTCTTCCTATTCTACTATCTTTCCCTCTTTAATTACTTGCTCCCAGTACCTTGGCTTCTTGGTCAGCTTTCTCCAATAAATTCCATCCCCCTCTTGCCTATTGTCTAAATCCCTAATTGCAGTCATCCCTATTGGCAGAATCTCCTTTTTCCATTCCTGTGTTGGCTTAGTTCTTAAAATACTTTCTGCTACTTTATGAATATGATATTCTACATTACTATTGTTACTCTCCTTAAAGGTCTGTATCCAAAATCCCAGTCTCTCCTTGTTTCTTGAGCCCCCCTCCCCTTTCATCATCTCTTCCCACTTTGAAAAATAGGTTTCTGCATGTGCTATGTATAGGAGCCTTAACTGTGTAGCTATGAACTACCCCTTTAAAAAACAGGTAATCCCAAGCCGCCTTGATCTGTTAGAAGAATCATCTTAGCTCACTTGACTCTTGGTGTCTTCCTCTCCCAGATAAAATCCTTCAACTCTTTATTAATTGCTACTACAACTTCTTTGTTTGATAAAAAATATGCCTGACATGTTTTACAAGATTAAAGGGACTAAAAACATTTTAACTGCTTGTATCTTATTATCCATATCAATAAAACAGAGCTTCAATTTTCTCTGTTTTTGTATTATCTTTTATTTAATCTCTTCCCACATATCCTCAGATGTCACACCGGGATCATTTTAATCCATATTCCTAAATACTTCATTTTATTATGTCCCCACAAATATGGATATTGCTAAACCAATTCATGTGTGGGTACATAATTTACTGTTATTGCCTTTGTTTTATCCCAAAAAGATCTGAAACCGTCTCAAAATATTTCAAAACACTGTAATGCCCTTTTCTGGTTTTATCAGGTATAAAATAATATCATCTGCAAACAGAGTCAGCTTTTCTTGACTACTATACCGATTATATCCTTGAATTTCTGAGTCCCTTATTTTCTTTGGAAATGTTTCTAAATATAATGCAAATAACGAAGGACAAAGGGGAAAGAAGATACCCCTGCCTGGTTCCTCTGCTCAAACAGAAATCATCAGAAAGGAACCCACCCCACTTTAATTTTCAACTCCGATCCCCCGTATATCTCCTTATTAACCTTATAATTTTATCATGGAATGCAAATGCTTCCACTGCCCTGCTCATAAAGTCCCAGCTTACTGTCAAAATGCTTTCTCTGCATCAAAATCCACCAACAGCAGTGGTATTTTCTTACATTCTGCTTCCCTCTGGATCATTAATGTTCTATTAATATTGTCAAATGTATGTCTCCACTCCACAAAACCACATTGATCCATATCAATCAATTTTGGTATCACTTGTGCCATTCTTTAGCTATTATACACATAAACACTTTATAATCATGGTTTTGAAATGAAATGGGACTATCTGATGCTGGAGCCGATAAGTTTTTAACATCTTTATGTATTACAGCAACCACCACTTTCTTCCAGGATGTTGGCGCTTCTCCTCTTAAAATAATGTTAAGCAAAACCTTCGAGTTTTATCAACTTTTTCCTCCTAGCTTCCAAACTTTTACAGGAATATCATCCATTCCTGGGGATTTTCCTGTAGATTGGTTACACATAGCCATTTTTATTTCATCTCCTCCTATCCTCTTAGTAACTGAGCCTCATCTACCTGTAACTTTGGTATATTTAATTCTTCTATAAACACTTGCATTTGTACTTTTTCTTGATTTCCATACTTCTCTGCTTTATACAGACTTTCACAGAATTTCTAAAATATTTCTAATACTTCTGCAGGACTTCTTGTTATAGGCTCCCTAAGTTTGGCGACAGCCCTTTCTACTTTATGTTGTACTAAAAGTTTTTGAGCTCTAGAGTCATTATCGAAAAACAGTTGCTTAACAGCAATGGCGTTGGCTGCCTCTTTTATACCCCTATCGCACTGACGTCAGGGAAGAAGCGACAGCAACCGACGCCGGACCAAGACTTTGGAACTCAGGCATATTATCAAGGTAATCCCTTATTTTTGTTTAGCATTCTGTAGTTGATCCTCTTCTTGTTCTGTGACATTACACCTATTCTGCAACACTAACATATTTCAGTCTCTCTAAATAATTCTTGCTATATCTTAACCATATCTCCCTTTCTTTTATTTCTACCCTATTTTTAAACTCCACTTTAATTTTATCCTACTCCCTAGCTATATTTTCAGTAGAAATTTCCATCTTCTCTAATAGTGCATGAATAATTTCCACTACCCATTCCTTAAATTCCTCTCTTTTTGACAGGTAGGTGGGAAAATGCCAGTGTCTCATTTTTATTTCATTGCCCTGTGTTTTTATTTTAGTTATTATTGGAGTATTATCAGAAAAAGATATTGGGTGTGTATCAAGACCTGCAATTAAATGCACGTGTTCCTGTGAAATGTAAATTCTGTCTAGCCAAGCCCAGTTTTGTATCTTGGAGAATAATATGTAAATTCACACTCCTAGTACTGAATTCACATCTTCCATGCCCAACATTTTCATAAATTTCTTCAAAAATCTACTCTCCTTTGTTGCTATATTTTCCCTTCTGGACCGAGACACATCTTCACTGTTGCAAATCAAATTTCAGTCCTCACCTCTAAGTAATATTCCTTGCTAAAAGCTGATTATTTCTCCCAGACTTTTCTTAAGCTCCATTATAGCAGTCTTAGGTGGAATATATATACATGCCAGTGTAACCTTCCTCCCTTGCCAGCAGCCCCTTAGTACTACAAATCTACCATTAGTATCTTTTTTATCCTCTTCTGTCACTACTGGAGCTCCTCTTGCAATTAACATAAGTACTCTTCTTCCTTTGTTCGTTGAAGGTTGAACGTCGAGCTTGCACTTCGGCGCTCGTGAAAATCTACTGCCAATCATTAGCGGACCGAAGTTCCGCTGTGGCGACCCCTAACCAGGAAAAGCCGAAAGACAAAGTACAGTTTTGTACCTACCATAAATGTAGAAGTTCGAGTGTTCACACTGCTGCAGTCATCACACTTGGGTTATCCTGCCGTCAGGCGGTCCTGCAGTCGGCCTGAGTTCCAAAGTCTTGGTCCAGCGTCGGTTGCGGTCGCTTCTTCCCTGATGACAGTGCGATAGGGGTATAAAAGAGGCAGCCAACGCCATTTTCTTCAGTTTTTCTTGCCCCAGATGTCAGGTGCCCCCAATAGGATGGCAATACATAATCCTAAGTAAAATACATGAGTAGGAAACAATACAGCTGTTAGCAAATACACCATATAGAAATGCATCATATAAATTGTATAAAAAGGGAGGTATAGATAAAACCATTTTGAAATGGTCTGTTTGGAGATAGCCTTTCCTTGAGATCCTGCAGCATAGGATACAAAGAGTTGGTCAGATTTTCTGAAAACCTTAGTTTTATCCAAGTAGAAATGTAATTGCCTGTGAATGTCCAAGGAGTGTAGGAGCCTTTCCCCTTTATTCTGGGGGTTTGAATAGAAGGTGGGTAAATGAATGGTTTGGTTTACAGCCACACTGGATACCACCTTTGGCATAAAGGAAGGGTTAGTTCGTAAAGAGACTCTGTCTTGATGAAAAATGATGAAAGGCTCCACTGCCATTAGGGCCTGCAGCTCTGAGACTCTGCGTGCTGAAGTTATTGCTAGCAGCAGGGCAGTTTTCCAGGATAAAAATTGCAAACCAGCTTAATAAGCTGGTTCGAAGGGTGGCAGTGTTAGCTTTTCCAAAACATAATTGAGGTCCCAAGTTGGTGTTGGTACTCTCTGGGGCGGTCTTATGTTCTTAGCCCCCCTGAGGTACTGTCTTACTAATGGATGTGAAAATATAGGAGGATCTGTGTTGTAATGAGCTGAAATAGCTGAAGCGTGGATTTTAATAGATGAAAAAGAAAGGCCTTTGTGCAACATATCTCAGTTAAATATTGCAGAATCTGAGGAATATTTGGGACTAGAGGATTCTGGCCTTTATCCTGGTTCCAGGCGCAAAATCTTTTCCATTTCTCTGAGTAGGTTTTCCTGGTGCTGGGTCTCCTGGCTTCCAGAATGACATCCATAACAGCTTTAGAGAGGTGTGTTGACTGATTGTTTAGGTAATCTGCCATGCAGCCAGATTTAAAGTCTTGAGCTGGCTGTGTAGAATCTGATTGCTTTGCTGAGTCAGCAGGTGAGGTATTTGAGGTAAAATCCATGGAGGTCCTTGAGCCATGTTCCTTAATACTGGATACCAGTGCTGGTGTGGCCAGTCTGGGGCAATGAGTATCATTTGTGGTCTCTCTAATCTGGCTTTCAGGAGCACCTTTGTCAGAAGGGGCAGTGGCGGAAAGGCATCCACTGTCAATGCTTTCCAGCTGAATGAGAGAGCGTCCACTTTCCAAGCTTGTGTGTGGTATGTCCTTGTGCAAAATTTTCGTAATTGGTAGTTTTGGGGGAGACAAACAGATCTGTGTCTGGGCTCCCCCATTTTTGAGTTATCATTGTGAATACTTGTGGATCTAGTTTCCACTCGTGAGGATCCAGGATATTTCTGCTTAGTTCGTCTGCCAATGTATTTTCTTTTCCTGCCTTCCAGTTTATAGCCTGCTACAGACCACCCTCCCAAACCCAGGAACCCCACTCGGCCTTCCTGAGAACACTGGAAAATATGAAGGTCTCTCCAAACACCATTATATTGGGTGACTTCAACTACCCAACCATAGACTGGGAGCATTACTCTAGCTCCAACACCATAGCCCAAAGGTTCCTAGAATTTATAAACTCAAATGCTATGGAACAACTTGTTACCACTCCCACAAGAGGGGAAAACATACTGGACCTGATCATCACCAACATGGGGACTCTATGCTCCAGACCAGAAGTGTATCCCTCACTGGTAAGATCAGACCATAAACTAATCTCACTGAATATTCACATCCCGACCCCACCCCATGCCCAGAAAACCACAGTGAAAAACTTCTCTAAAGCAAATTTCACACTCCTCAAAACTGAGGTGGAATCCTTCAAATCCCCCGGGCCTGTGGATAATACGGCCCAGACCACAAAATCCTTTATAAACGCATTCTATGAACACCTTCAGGAATGCATGGATCATGCAATCCCAAATAAAACCAAGACCCAATCCTCCAAAGGCAGACGTCCTGTCTGGTGGACCCCAGCCATAAATAAACTATACAATAGAAGGAGGAAGCTACTACATGACAGAGCAAAATCCCAAAAAGGGAAGGCATCTCTGATCCGTATTAGCAAAAAACTACGGGCACTCATAAAATCGTCTAAGGCCAGCTTCAAGAGAAAAATTGCACAGGACACTAAGGATAATCACAAGGCTTTCTTTAGTTATGTTAGGAACCTGGGTGGGAATTCACAGATATGCTCAGAATTAGTCCAAAATGACAAAAAATACACCGAACACACAGACATTGCCAACATCCTAGCTGACAGGTTCGGCGCAAACTTCTCCCCCCCCTTCCCACCACAAGGGCTAATATCTATCCCAGCAGAGTGCTGCCCCCCTGACATCTCAGATGCTCAGGTAAGAGCTGCCCTCTCCAAAGCAAGAAACACAGCATCAATGGGACCAGACGGTGTCCCGGGCTGCGTCCTACATGAACTCCAAGAAGAGCTAAACCCAAACCTAAAACTACTGTTCAATCTCAGCCTTACTACAGGATATGTACCCAAAGAGTGGCAGCAACAGTGGTCCCTTTCCACAAAGGTGGTGCCTCAACGGATCCTGGAAACTATCGCCCCATAAGTCTCACTAGCTTGGTCTGCAAAGCTATGGAAAGGATCATCATGGACCTTATAAATAAAGATATTGGGGACCTACAGACACTGGATCCTACCCAGTTCGGCTTTGTTAAGGGCAGATCCTGCCTCTTAAACCTGGTCGATTTCTTTGAAACAGTCACCAAGGCCATTGACAAGGGGAAGGTGGTCCACACAGCCTACCTGGACCTCACAAAAGCCTTCGATACAATACCCCACTCGGGCATTATAGATAAGCTCACCAGCTTAAATATAAACCCCTATGTCACTAGATGGGTTGCAAACTGGCTTAAGGACAGAACCCACATGGTTAGAATAGCTGGAGCCATGTCAGACTCCAAACCAGTTACAAGTGGCGTCCCACAAGGCTCAGTCTTGGGACCTCTCTTGTTCAGTATATATTTCTCGGAGGTACAGGCCAACATGGAAGGACTGTGGCTGACCAAGTTCGCAGATGACTGCAAACTGGGCGCCATAATAGACTCTCCAGCCGACACAAGCATCCTCCAAAAGGGCCTCATAGAAACAGACAACTGGTGCCAGAGCCATGGCCTCAAGCTAAACGCCAAAAGTGTATAGTCATCCCTTTGGCAAAACAAAGTGCCCACAAATTACCACATAGGTGGTAATCCATTAAGTACAGAAGAAGTAATTAGGGACCTGGAGACCCAAGTTGATAGCAATCTCTCATTTGACAACCACGTGGCCAAAGTGGTTAGAAAAATATTTTATATAGCCCACCTAATCATGAAGGGATTCACATCTAGATCAGGGGAGGTCATCGTGCCTCTTTACTCATCCCTCATCAGACCCATAATTGAGTACAATGCCCCTTTTGGGATGTACCTTACCAGACACCTGCAGCAACTGGAAAGACCCCAAAAGTACCTCACCAAGAGGATCAAGGGGCTCAAACAGATGCCGTATGCTGCCCGGTTAAAGAAACTCCAGCTCTACTCAGTGGCATACTGCCTGCTCAGAGGCGATCTGTGCCTGACGTATAAAGCCATGTCCAACCCGGAATTAATGGACATACTGCACCTCAGAAAATCCAAATCCCATCGAGCTACGCGCTCGAGGGACTTAAACCTCAGCACTGAAATAAATAGGACATGCTGGAGGGACAGATTCATAACCCAGAGGCTCCCTTCACTCTGGAATAAAATCCCAGTCCAGGTTAGGCAGAGTCCCTCATTGACTCTCTTCAAGAGGAATCATGATGAGTGGATGGGAGATCGTAGGTTTACCCCGGGTATCACTTCTGTGTCACTCTTAGACAGAGGCACAGTATACTAACCTCGAAAAAGGGCACAGCAAAATTAATTTAAAATGGGTGGCGAAAGCCATACACACTCTGGCTAGGCTTATAAATGCCATAGGGCAGATAGCCTAGTATGAACCTATGTAGCTGAACTTGGTAGGTCAATGCTGTGTTCCACAAGGTCATTGCTTATCTGCATAAGGGGTAGGAACGTGTGCCCCCTTGTTTGTTTATGTACCACATCACTGTGGTGTTGTCCGTCTTTATTAGTAGATGTCCTGGATGTAGTGGGTCCTTGAAAGCTGTTAGGGCATTTTGTACAGCTAGCATCTCTTTTTGATTGATGTGGAGATGCATTTGATCTGCAGACCATTTGCCCTGAATACACTGTCCTGCCATGTGTGCTCCCCAGGCGTAATCCGATGCATCTGTTGTAACTGATTGCCTGGCTGTGGGTAAGGTGAAAGGCTGACCCTTGTTGAGGTGACATGCCTGAGCCCACCACAGAAATTCCTGGTGAAGGCAGGGAATGAGTGGTATTATTGTTTCCAAGCTGTGGCTGCATTGAGTCCATACGCTTTTCAGGTACCATTGTAATTTCCTCATATGCAGTTTGGCATATGGTATTAGTAGTATGCAAGATGCAATGAATCCCAAGGCCTGCAGAATTTTTCTTGCAGGGAGTTGGGGCTTTGTTGCCATAATTTGGAAGTACTGAGTCAGTTGTCCTTTCTTGTCTGGCGTGAGGTACGCCATCTGGGCCGTTGTATTTAAGCTGGCACCCAGGAATATTATGTCTTGTGAGGGTACTAGTTTTGACTTCTTTTCATTTACTGTGTACCCTAGACAACTTAGTACGTTGTTTACAAACCCCAGATGTTTTAAAAGAGTGTCCTTGCTTTCTGCTTGAATAAGGCAGTCGTCCAGGTAAGGATATATTTGAATTCCTCTTTGTCTGCAGTATGCAATTACTGATGCCAGGCATTTTGTGAATACTCTGGGCGCAGTAGATAAGCCAAAGGGCAGTGCAGAGAATTGGTAAGGAGTTGAACCTGCTATAAATCTGAGGTATCTTCTGCAATTTTGTCTGATAGGGACATGCAGGTATGCCTCCTTGAGGTCCAACGTTATTAGCCAAGCCTTCTTGCCCAGCATGGGAAGAAGTTGCTGTAGTGTGAGCATCTTGAATTTGGGTACTTCTAGGTATGTGTTTAGGATTGAGAGGTCCAGAATGGGTCTCCAGGGTTTGTCCTTTCGGGGAACAAGAAAGAGAGTCTTGAGTAGAATCCTTTTCCTTGCTCCTGTGTAGGAACCTGTTGAATGGCTCTCATGTCCATGAGTGCTGTAATTTGTCTTTGAGCCTCTGCCCATTGATTTGGTGGCAGGTTTGGCATTCCTTTTATCCTTGGTAAAGTGTGGAAGTGGAACCTGTATCCTTGAGATACAATATTTAGGACCCATTTGTCTTTTGTGATGATGTGCCAATTGTCTGCAAAAAGTGCAAGTTTTCCTCCCAAGGGAGCTGCCAAGAGAGATGTGCTTGTCAGTCTGAGGGGTAAGTCATTGTGATTGTCTTCTGAAGGTTTGAGACCTGTCTTCTCCTCCTTTCTGTGCTGTGGCCCCCCCATTGTCGAGGCTTGTAAGAGCCTTGTGGCTGACCTCTGCCCCTAGGGCGTCTGTATTTACCCCTCTGTGGTCTGTCTGAAGCTGGAAAAGGACCAGTTTTTTGTTGGCCAATTTCTGCTGAAACGAGGGGGTTGAACCTGTAAAAAAATCCTTGACAGTTTGGCATAGATTTTGCTTTATCCTCCATTTTCTTTAAAACCTGTTCTGCTTTCACACCAAATAAAACATCCTGCTGTAAAGGTGCATCCAATAATTTTGCTTTAACATGATCAGGTAAAGATTGCTCTTTTAACCAAGCATGCCTACGAATGACAAACCCTGTTACTGCTGCTCTACAAGAAGCTTCCAATTAATCAAAACCACATTGCAAAGTATGTTTTCCCACTTGTTCTGCTGCATGCAACAAATCTTGCATTTCATTGTAATCAGGCTGCTCTATATGTGTGATAACTTTTTTGTTTTAATTGAGACATCAAATATTGTTGATATTTCAGCATGTGGAACTGGCAATTTAAGGCCCTCATAGCTAGAGTAGCTGAGGTATATACTTTCTTTCCCCATCTGTCTAGTGCCCTAGAATCCCTTTCAGAGGGCACAGGATTTTTAGCAATAGAGGCCTTCTCCCCTTTGGGACCCTGGGAAATGGTTTCTGGGTCAGCAACAGGGCTTTTATATAGGGATTTGTGGGAGTCAGGGACTCTGTAGTATTTGTCTGGTTTGACTGGTGCAGGAGGTAGAGAATCTGGGTTAAGGCTAGATTCTGAGTAAACATCATCCACAATGTCTAAAACAGGTGGAATAGCAAGGGGTCTATGCTGGGGTAGTAAAAGGAACTCTCAGAGCCTTTTCTTGGAATCAGAGAAATCCTGGCCTTCCCAGTGGAAGTGTTCCCTCATAGTATGTAAAGTTTCCACAAAGGATAAATCTTCAGGGGGGAGAGGCTGAAGGAATAGACTCCTCAGCATCAGAGTCTTCATAAGGGGGAAAGGAGTATTCCTGTTCCTCGGAAGAATCTGAGGAAATAGAAACCTGGTCAGAGGATGCGTAGTCCTCCTCCTGTCTAGGCCTTTTGTCAGGAGGGGGATGGGAACCCTGATTAGGGTAATTAAGTCTTTAGCCATCTTAAGCATCTGTGTACAGGCTTCCTTACTTTTAAAGGAGTTTTCAGCTTAGCATAGGATTTTATAGTAAGTGTAGTCGGTCTGAAGACACCTTCAGCAACTGAAGGCCTTTCCAGTACACCGGAATCACCCTCAGCCATGGATTCGGAAGGGCCTAAAGATAAAGGCTCTGTAAGCCCAGTAATCTCCGCTTGGGACTCGGATGCAACCTGGGGTTCTAAATCAGCTGTCATCAGGGGCTGCGTTGGCAACTCACTGAAAACATAAATGTAGATGTTCAAAGATCACATTCTAAAAAGGTAAGGCCAAAACCAAAACCACAACAACACACCAAACACCCCCCCAAATATAAAATGTACAACCCAACCCACACAACCACCTAAGTAGAGAGGAAGGTGGTAATGCTTAGAGAAAGTGCACTGAACTCCAAGTAGCTGCTCCCAAAATATATAACAGAAAGCAATGCAAAACCCAATCCACTTAGAAAGTTTGTTTTTTGACACAGGCTTGCCCTGAGAACAAAAAGAAAAAAAAACAAACAACTGCTGAGACTGCCTGAAATTAGTCCTCCTTAGTCCTGCTTAAATAATGCCTGTGTACATCAAAATCATTTTGGGGACTTGCATAAAAAGTAGGCAAATGAATAGTTTGGTTTTAAAGCACACACTAACCACACTTTTAGGCAAAAAAGGAAGATTTAGTGCAAAAGATACCCTATCCTTATGAAAATCAAGAAAAAGGCTCAACCCCTAAGGGCCTGCAATTCTTTCCCTTCTTGCCTTGCAGAGGGCCACAAAACAAAAAAAAAAATCCATGATATTTCAATTCAGTCAGCAGTAGCTGCAGGCTCAAAGGGGAAAAAGTTTTTCCAAGAGAACACAAAAAGGTATGGTGGGTCACAGTCATAGTGAGCTGAAAATTGCGCAGCATGAATCTTAATGGAGAGAAAGACAAACCTTTGTCCAATAACTCAGTAAGATATTGAAGAGCCACACTAAAAAATTAGGCTCAACATCCAAAAAATCTTTTGCTGCACCCAAAAAATACTTTCCTAGTACTAGGTCTTCTGGCTTCCATAATCACATTCAAAACTTGTTGAGGAAGTTGAGAGACTGTGTGGTTCAAAAAAGAAATATGCCAGGCTGTTAGAAAGAGAGAGTGTGACTTTGAGATTGAGAGAGATGACCTCTCCTTCTGAGACAACAGGTGTGGGTAAAGGCCAAAAAGGCTGGAGGCTTCTTTATTAGACTTCTTCTTAATGTGTACTGCACCTGTGCTCAATCTGGATCTATTATCATCATCCTTATTCCTCTGTGTCCTCCTTGTTGACCTTCTTTTGGAGGAGGAGGGAGAGGTGAGGTAGGTGCACAAGAAGATTTTCCATTTTGAAAAAGTCAAATAAGGATAGATTTGTATTCCTCTTAATCTGAAGAAAGCTATCACTGGAGCAAACTCCTGCAACTTAGTCTGATGGGAACATGAAGGTAAGCCTCCTTGAGATCCAAAGTTACCATCCAGTGATCTTTGCAGCAGAGGCAAAAGCTGTTGTGTAGTCACACATTTGAACTTGGGAATGTCCAGATAAGTGTTGAGAGAGATAATTTGGAGCAACAGAGAAATTTGCTTGTGCTTCTATTCTTTGTGGAGAGGGAATGTCTGGCATGCCTTGAAAGGAGGCAGGGGTATGGAAATAAAACCTGTAACCGTGGTGAATGATATCCAATACCCATCTGTCTTGGGATCCCCTACCCCTAGACTGGGAATCATAAGAGGGATATGTCACCCCCTTGGCAGGCCCAATCTACTAAATTTTTCTGCTGAACCTGCAAAAAAATCTTTAACAGTGCATAGAGACTTAGCCTTGTCTTCCATTTTTTTTAAAACTGCTTCAACAGGAGAACCAAACAACAACAACAGATTGTAAAAGGGCAAAAAAAAAAATTTCATTAAAATGCCAGCTAAAAACTCCCATCCTCAACAGCCGTGCCACCAGAGAGAAGACTAAAGCCACCAGCAGCCAGAGAAGGCAGCCTACATCAACACCATCAAACAAGGCCTGCTTACCACAATGAACTAAATCCCAAATCTTGTAATTTGCCTCTTTATCTGGAGGAACAGGATTTTTAACAACAGAAGCTTACAACCCTTTAGGCCCCCCTGAAGAAACAGGGTGCTCTGCCCTAGGACTCTTAAAAAAAATTATTTTTTGAGGCCCTATAACCCTATATATCCTATCCAGGAGGGAGCAGGAGGAGGAGAAGGAGGAGAGAAGAAGAGAGCAAAACAAAAACATCATCATCCACCACAGGACCGGCGTCCGGACGGACGGTTCTTCTAAACTAGGCTTAGCTGCTGCCTTGTCCTTTTTTTTCGACGAAGCGGCATCTGCAGCAATGTGAGATGAAGAACATCCAGGGAACCGGCGACTGGCCTAGCAGAGGCCTCGGAATCTGGTTTGGGTCTCGGCTGCCTGTCCTTATCTTTGCGTTTTTTATGCATCCCGGTCTTCGGTTGTTCCGACGGCATGGTATAATTAAATTTTCTACCAAAATAATTTCGGGCGAAATCAAACCGACGTTTAATAGTCCGTTTGTTAAACCTAGCACAAAACCGACAACCAGTGACGTTGTGGTCTGGGCCAAGATATGAATGAAAATAATTATGAGGTATTTGCTTCCCACAAGAAATGCAATTATTCACTTTTTCTGACATCGGTCTGAGGCAAGAAAAGGTTCCCCAAAGGGGTACTTAGCTTTATTGAAGACTTCGGTCTGAAATTCGATGTGAAAATCTCAGGAGTCGGCTGACCGGCACTTGCGAACTGCTTCTGCTTCGGGCACCGCGTGACAAGAAAGACTGAAGAAAATGGCGTCGGCTGCCTCTTTTATACCCCTGTCGCACTGATGTCAGGGAAGAAGCGACCGCAACCAACGCCGGACCAAGACTTTGGAACTCAGGCCGACTGCGGGACCGCCTGACGGCAGGATAACCCAAGTGTGATGACTGCAGCAGTGTAACATGATGATCAACAACTCTTCTTCTTTTGTTCCAGGTATTCCTCTGAATAACCATTCTTTATCAAATTCACATGTTCAGTTCTTTCCAAGTGTACCTCTTGTAGCATAGCTACTTACACACTGCAATTTTTAATGTAGTTCATTACTCTTTTGTTTTTGTATATATCTGTGAGACCAATGACATTTTAAAGACATTACAGAAAGCATCATTATACTGAAAAATTATTCCCACCTTTTATGTATAATAGCTTTTTTTTGTTAAATCTCTAGTTCTAGCTTTTGTTTTAAATGCATACACTGTTTGACAGGTTGATCTTTTATACAGTTGTTTCTTGTCATATCCATTTCAGCCTATGTCATATCTTACCAAACTTTTTTGTTTTATTGAAAGCCCTCAAACAAAAAACATACACACATCCACTGCCCCATTAAAAACTAGTAACTTAATAATAACACACAAAAATATGTATATCTTCAAATATTTAAGTATTACCCTTCTAATAGGAACAACTGTTCCAAACTGACAGCCATACTTACAGACTTGAGTTAACCTAAAAAAGGTTATCCATGCTAAGATGCATGGAGCAGCCTGTGCTTCTAAGTGCTATCTGGTTATGTCTTATCTTTATAGCTCTCCCAACTATGAAAACGCTTGAATGCTTTCAGAAAACATTATCTTTTACAGATTTCTCTTTATCAGATTGTCTCCAAGGAGACATAAGGACCAGATACAGAACTGCTATTAAACATACATTTGACAGAAAAAGCCTTATAATATTCAATATTATTTTTCATTTACTTGGTTTCTCTTAAAACTTTGTTACTAGATCAAATTAAGTGCTTTAATCCTGTCATTCTCATATGCATGAATGAGAAAATGCACACTAATTTTTCTTTTGTCTTGCTCTTTTAACCAGACTTTTCTTTTCTTTTTTTTATATCTCAGTGCCTACATTTCTTAAAACTAAACCTGTTTATATTATCTCTATTGCTCTTAAAAATAACTGAGAAAACTTGACTTTGTAGCATGCAAAGAAAATGATGCACTATAACAAAATGTACTATTAAGAAAAAGATTTGTTTTACTTAGTTAACTTTCTCACTCCTCTTCACCTCTCCTAAATATTGTTCCAAACATTAATGACATGAAGTAGGGCATATGCTTTAGAGTCTGCTACAAGTTTAACAAAGATGAAAAAAGTCCAACATTTCCAGATTTTTCTTGTTCTCTCAAGTTTAATGAATATAACTATTGCTTTATAATCCTACATTTGTCAGTTTCCAATTTAGTGGTTTTATTTCTGTTCATCTCCATCTCCCAAATCCTGTCTCTGCTTCATTTCTAATGTACTCTTGATACTTCTAGTCAGTCTTGCATTTTTTTCTCTCTCTGAAGCATTTTTTTTTGAAACATTGGAAAAGATTTCATGGGCACAATCTCCCTGTGGTCTTTATTACCAGAAGAACAAGAAGCAGAATCTCCTGTTTCACAGCTCACTTTTTGTTGGACAAACTTTTGTATTTCCTCCTTAGCATATACTTCATCAAAAAAAGATTTTGTACCTCCAGGGAAGAATATTTTGAAGATAGTTGGGTACAGCAGTTTGAATCTCATGCCTGCTTCTCAACATTCTCTGAATAGTGGAATAAAGTTACTCCACTCTGCTTGGTGTACAGTGAGTAATCATCAAATTTAAGTTTTCTTGATCTTCTATTACCCTACCCAGAAAATCCCAGATTAGTCTGTGCAAGTGCTTTCTCTGCATCAAGACCCACCAATAACAGCAGTATTTTCTTACACTGTGCTTCTCTCCAGATTATCATTGCTCTATTAATGTTGTCAAATTTTTCTCTCCCCTCCAGAAAATACATTGGTCCATATCTATCAATTTTGGCATCACCTTTGCCATTCTATTCGCCATTATAGATATAAGCACTTTATAATTGAAATTGGTCTATATGAAGTTGGACCAGATGGGTCTTGACAGTCTTTAGGTATTACAGTCAGCAAAGCTTTTTTCCAGGATGTTTGGGCTTACTCTCCTTTTAAAATACTGTTAAACAAAACCTTCTTGAGTTTTATCACTTTCTTCCCTCCTAACTTCCAATCTTTTACCAAAATACCATCTATTGCCACAGACTTTCTTGGAGATTGGTTATACATCACCATTTTAATCTCATCTCCTCCTATCTTAATTGTTAGTTGTTCAGCCTCATCCATCTCTAGCATTGGCATATTAAAGTCTTCCATAAATATTTCCATTTGTGGTTTTTCTTGATTTTCCCACTTCTCTGCTTAATAGAAATTGTCATAAAGTTTCCAAAATACCACTAATACCCCTTCAGGGTCCTTGGTTGTTTTTCTTGTTATAGTCTCCTTACATCTGGCACAAGTCATTGTGCTAAATGTTTTTTATGCTCTGGATGCACTTATTATCAAAAAATAGTTGCTTAACAGCAATCTTTCTAAACCCATGCATATTATCCAGGTACTCCCTTATTTTCTCTTTAGCACTCTGCAAATGCGCCTACTCTTATTCTGAGAGATCCCCCTTATTTTGTAATACTTTAACCTTTGTCATACCCTCTAAATAATTCTTATTACTTCTTACCCAGCTCTATTTTTCTTTTATTTCTAGCCTATTGTTAAACTCTACTTTAATTTTATCCCACTCACTAGCTAGAATTTGAGTACTTTCAGTCTTCCCTAATAACTCCTGGATAATTCCCACTACCCATTTCTTAAATTTCTCTCTTTTTAACAGGTAGGTGTGGAAGTGCCAGTGTCTCATCTTTACTACATTACCTTAGTAATTACTGGTGCATGAGCAGAATATAGGTATTGGAAGTGTATCAAAGTTTTCAATTAAATTATATGTTCCTGCAAAATACAAATTCTACCAAGTTTAGCCCAATTATTGTATCTAGGAGAATAATATGTAAATGTAAATTCTGTCAGAGTTCCTGCTACTGAATTAATTTCTTTCATACCAAATATTTTCATAATTTACTTCAGAAATCTGCCAAGTTTTGTTATATTTTCCATTCTAGGCCTCCCAGATACATCCTTATTGTCACAAATCAAATTCCAGTCCTCACCTATAAGTAATATTCCCTGCTGAAAGCTGATTATTTCTTTCAAAAATTTTTAACTCCACAATAGCAGTTTTAGGTGGAATATAAATACATGCCCTTGTAATCTTCATCCATTGCCAGTAGCTCCTTACTACTACAAATCTGACATTATTATCTTCTGTTGTCTTCTATCACTACTGGAGCTCCTCTAGCAATTGATAAAAGTACTCCTTTTTTCCTTTGTCCCTGATAAATTATGCATCCTGAAAACTTTTCTTTCTCAAATTCACATGCTCAGTTGTGCATTCCAAGATAATATAGAAACTGTCTCCATTATGGTAAGAAATCATTATACACACCTATTATAAATGGCAGGTTTTTTTTAAATGTCTAATTCCAGCTTTTGTGATACATGCACCCATTAATATTTGGCAGGTTGATCCTTTATACAGTTATTTTTCTTATCAACATTGGAACCCATGTCATATTTTACAAAACTTTTTTGTTGCAACACAGCAAATTCTATAACATTTTTAGCAACTGCCTTTTGACATGTACGTCAGTTATGATTACAAAAAAAGACATTTCTCCATTATTTTATATACAAGTACCTAGGAAGTATACAGCATATAAGTGTAGATTTACATGAATATTGACAAGATATGTCAGTGTTTCTTTAGTACTACATCATAAGGATAATATTTGACTGAAAATATAATTTCATGTACACAATAGCAGAAAAGTAAAAAGTAAAAATTTGTGCCTACTTGTTATGGAAGAAAATATATTAAGGTACAGAAAGGTTGCAGGATCTTGAATGCTTTTTTATATAAATTTGAGACTAAGTTTAGAATTTGTAGTTTTCTCAGGACTGAAGGCCATTCAAAGAATACAAACTCTCTAAAATATGGATTAAAAATATCATCTCCTATTCCATTTGCCCAAACTCTGATTAAATTGGCCTAATTTATATGGTAACTGCTTCCAAATTTTCGGAATAATCTGAGTGATACATTTCCCTCTCAAAGACTTCTTACAGGTTTTAATACAGAAATTAATATCTTTGTGTTTGCAAATTCAAGAGTTAATATAGATATTAAAACCTAAGATGGCCTTCATGATTTTAACCTTAAATGCTCTGTCAGCCAGAATTGGCTTTGCTCCTGTAATACCTATAAGGAACAGCACATATGTTTAAATGCTTACATCTACCATAAATTACATTCCTTACAACTATTATTTTAGTAAATGTCTTTTGAATAGACTCAAACTTTTTAACTTAACTATGATTATATGTACAAAATGTAATATATTCAAAACTATATCTTATATAAATATTGAATAATTGCACTAAATATTTGTCATCTAGGTTCCTCAAGGTCCTTACTTGTATTGAATTTAGATTACTTTGAAATTAAAACATATTGTTAATTATAATACCAAGGTCTTTATATTCATTAGTTTATTTCAGAATACAACTATTCAACATTATTGGCTTTTTTTATTCTTAGCTTACCAAAATAAAGGACATGACATTTGTTCTAAATTTTAGTCCATAACCTATTGCCCAACTATCAATATCTAATAAAAAGTTGTTAACGTCATTAAGGTCTTTATCTGAGACCACAACAAAACCAGTTTTGCAGTCTGCTGCATATTTGTTCATGCAATAGGTCTTGCCAGACACAATGCAGGGAGTAAATTAAACAAATAAGGGCCAAGAACTGATCCTTGTGGTAATCTGCAGATAACTGGCATATATTCAGATTTTGTACCTCTTACTTGAAATGAACCAAGACTTTGTATATAGAATCATGAGGCATGATATCAAATGCCTTAGGTAAATCCAAAAATACTGATCCAGTCATAAGACCCAGGTCAGCAGCCTGTCTCACCTAAATGCAAAACTCTACAAGATTAGTAAGTTTGATCTATCAGCTGTAAAACTATGTTGATCAATGTCCATCATATGCAAATTATTACTTGGATTATGCAAAAGACATCTTTTAAAACTTTTACATATTAAGGAAGTTAAACGTACAGGTCTGTAGTTAACTACATTCAAGTTATTTTATTTTTCCAAATTAGAGTTACAGATGAGACTTTCCAAGAATTCTGAACCTGTTCAGCAGTTAGAAGTCCATTAGAAATTATATGAAGAATGTAAGTTAATGCTCCCTGAAGAGTAAAAATTAGGACTCCGGGAGAGCTATCTGGTCCCATGGCAGTATTCACCCCAATTTCACTTATAGCATCATCCACCACACATTCAGGTATTATTGGATACTTTTTTTTAAATGGAAGTTACTTAATTGATAAGATGCACCTACTATTAGAATTACACAAACTAGAAATACAGACTGAATGCATTAGCAATAGTCAAAGGCTCAGAGATTAATACTCCTTGATATATAACAGAAGAAATCTGATTATTAGTCTTAGTCAAAATAGTAATATACTTATAATACAGTTTACTCAGCTTTATATGATGAAATCTATTCAAAGCAATTCCTTAGGGATAGAAGGTTCAAAGCGTTGAAATCATGACATATTTACCTTCGTAGTTCTACATTTTATTGTTTTGTACGTTGTTATATACATACATATATTTTAGGTTCATAGTATGTGTTACTTTTACTGTTACACTTTATTATTTTGTACGTCATTATATATACATATACATTTTAAGTTCATAGCATGTGTTCTCTTAGAACAGTAACGTTGAAGACACATGTTCATATGTATATGTATCTTTAGTTATATATGCTTTATCATATGTTTTATTATATGCTATTATAGCATGTATTTGATAGTATTTTTACACATTTTTTTAGGTTTATGTAGTTCTTAGGTATATGTAGTTTGTGTGTTCGTGACTAACGTTTGTTGTATGGGCTTGCTTTTTGCATGTATATAGTGCTGAGGTATGCATATATATTTTTTGCATCTTTATACATTTGTATAAATTTGTAAGTTAATTTTATTAGGCATAAGGTGTGTACATTATGTAAATGTTTATTTTATCAATTTATGCTTGTGGCGCTGGGACTTTAAAATCTAAGATGTGAATATGCTTGATCAGCATGATGTCATTAATGATGCAAACCAATTGCTGCTTTGGTAGCAGTATTTGAATACCTATGCTGTTTATGTTTTGCAAAGCTTGAAGAAGCCATTTTGGTGAAAGCGCTCGCTATTTAATAAAATTATTTGTTTGTACATTAATTCGTGCAGTACGCATTTGTCGCTACTAAGTATTACTTTCTTTGAAACTTGTTTAAGTCGTGGTTGCCCTGTGAATGTTATATACGCTTGGCGTATTGTTTGTTTTATTTATTTTAAACTAGAAATACAGACTGAATGCATTAGCAATAGTCAAAGGCTCAGAGATTAATACTCCTTGATATATAACAGAAGAAATCTGATTGTTAGTCTTAGTCAAAATAGTAATATACTTATAATACAGTTTATTTACAGCTTCATTTGATAATTCAATTGCAAAATGTACTATTTCTTGCTGTAAATTAATCAGTGCAATTTGGAAACCATACATATTAATATATGGATCTACCATATCATTGTTGACCTACCTAAATGCCACTCAAGTGCTCCTTTAAGTATATTTATAAGCTGAAATGAATCATGGGAACTCCATATAAGTGGCATTATGCATGAGGAAGAGACTGTATCTAGGTAACTTTACTTCAACGTGGCCTTTTCCTTAGCAAAACAAATGGCTGTGGATCAGCTAAAGTAATTTCTTCAATGCGGGCATCACATCAGGGAAGGTACACAAAGATAGCACTTCCATACTACAACAATATGTACATTTCCAAAATCCACTGCAAAATAACCATACCCAACAGTAAGGAACTGGGAAAATGGAAAGTGTCTGCTATAGACACCAAAAACGTTAGGTAAATTGTTTAAAATATTGATTTAATGCATGGATATGAAATGTAAGTAGATGATGTTCAAATAAATGTAAAGTTTAGTTTTTGAAAAAGAGATTTAGCTTCACCTCCTTCTTGTAAGGATATTTGGCATTTTATAACATCAAAGGAGAAAGAAAGTTTAGCAGGGAACTTTATTTTTGATTAGGTATGCTCACAATGGGGTGAGTTTCTAATGGACTATTTTGAAAACAAGTGGTAGATCTTGTGAAAAGGATGCTGTTATTCCTCCAGGTAAAGTTCATGTTAAATCTTGCAGCATGTAGAATAGTGACCATTGTCTTAATAGTTGAGAAATTTTAAACATTTGTTGTAGAGAAATGGCTTATTGCACTCTTTCAATAACTACATTTGCATCTAATTTTTGATTGCCAAAAGGTTAATATATCGTGATCTTTATAATATTTGACTGTTCCTCCCCTTCAAGAACACCACAAACCAATAAGTTAAATCTTCTGCTTCATGCTTCTAAATCTAATATTTTTTTCATTTGTCAATGACATATCTTTTGAATGGTTGTCAGTAATCTTTTCTATAGTAGACAACTTATTCCTGCAGTCAAATATCCAATTTTCTGAAGTATTCAGCCATTCTGAAATACTGTTTAATCTAGAGTTTATGTTTGATTTGGCTAGAAAGGTTGTCAACAGCATTTTGTAGTGGGTGAAGTAGTACTTTTAATCCCTCTATAGTAATATTCAGCTCCAATTTGGTTTTGACAGTAGTCACTCTCTTATCTTCTTTATTGCTTGCTTTATATGTTTTACTTGTGATATCTTTTTTTTTTTGGAGAGGCAATAGCAGAGAATTTAGTCTTTGTTGTTTGTGTCTCCAAGGTATCAAGGTCTAATGACATTGTTTTAAAAAAATGTATATGGTATTTCAGAAGGTTGAAGCAAGTTTCTAAAATTGGTGTTTTGTAGATACATGTCATCAGGAGGGCAACTTCAAATATAAAAGCCACAGCAGTATAAATGCCAAAGGTTTCTTCAAATCAAATCAGGTAAAATCAGTTTGTTAGGCAGCAATCAGGTAAGCATAACTCACTGAGAAGATTTAAACAGTGTACTTGGGGATAGCTGGTGAGGATGACAGATTGGTAATCCTTGTGTAGTGCTGTACTATAAAAGCTGTTCACACTATGATAGCCATCTTTGTTTTCTATTTGATGATTCTTACAATTGTTCTAAATTATAGCAACATTTATCACAATGCACTCACCTATTCTCTGAAGTATGCCATCTTTTTCTCTTCAAAGCCGTTTTCTTACCAACTACATAGAAAACATTTCTACTACTATTAAACAGTACCACTCAGCTACCTACCCCATAATACCAGAACTACTACAATTAATATAGTACCATCCAAGCTAACTAATAAACACAGGCAAAAATCAAAGATTTTTCAGATTGTTTTTATAGGTATATTGTTGCTTTGAAAAATATGCTACTTGTAAAAAGGCACATATTCTTCTTGCATAATCTTAAGTGTTAGTACTTCAAAATGACTTGCTTATACGTTGTATAATGAAATGGAGAGATAACAGAAGATAATGGATAGGAAATAATATATTTGCTGAGAGAAGGGGACATGGATATATTCTTTCAGATAATCCCAGTTTACCAGAAATATCCATCAGCAAAACTTTTAGTTATGTACTTACCATAACTTTAGATGTATGGGATCCATCTCGCCTACATTCTGTACTGATGGGTTCGGAGCCGATCCTCGGCTCCGACTCGGCACACTATACTATAGAACGAAGTCTCTTATTGGCTGAGCTATCCCACATCCCAGGATGCACCACCACTGCTTCCCCAGATCTTGTTTGTCTGCACACATGTACACACACATAGACTGTTGATATAATATTGCCAAGTGTTTCAAGATGAAACGGCTGAACTCGAACCGTCCGGTCTCTTCTGATCTCCAAGGCAGGGGGAAGGAGGGTGGGTTATTAGGAATGTAGGCGAGATGGATCCCATACATCTAAAGTTATGGTAAGTACATAACTAAAAGATGTTATGTGATCCTATCTCGCCTACATTCTGTACTGATGGGACAGCGTCCCTAGCACCTGATTCCTGGGTGGCTCACTGGAAAACACTCCTGAGAACTGTGGAACCGAAGGAGGCTCGCCCCCGAGATGCCACGTCCAATTTGTAATGAGAAATGAAGGTGTGAGGAGAAGACCATGTAGCCGCAGCACAAATGTCACTAATGGCAAGCTTAGAATGAAAGGCTGCCGAAGTAGCCATAGCCCTGGTAGAATGAGCTTTCACTGTAGTTGTAAGCTCTTTATTAGAAATGAAGTAAGTATGACTGATACAGTCTCTGATCCACTTGGCAATAGTGACTTTCGTGACGGCTTTGCCCAATTTATTGTCCGAAAAGGACACAGACAACTGATCTGTTTTCCGTGTTTGGTGCGTCCTATCCAAATAGAAGCGCAATTGTCTGTGAACATCCAATGTGTGGAAGATGTATTCCGCTCTGTTTGAGTACTTTGGGAAGAAAACTGGAAGTTCCAATGACTGTTGCAGACAAAAACTAGAACAAACCTTAGGAACAAAGGATGGATTCGGTCTGAGGGATACTCTATCCTTGTGAAAAACCAGGTATGGTGGTTTGACGCATAGGGCTTGAAGTTCAGAAACTCTTCTGGCTGATGTAATTGCAACCAATAAAGCAGTCTTCCAAGAAAGAAATTTCAAGTCACAAGTTGCTGCCGGTTCGAAGGGGGAAGAGGTCAAAGCACCTAACACCACATTAAGGTCCCACAGTGGAGCGGGATGAGAAATTGGGGGCCGTAGCAGCCCAGCACCTTTCATGAAGGCTTTACACAACTTGTTGCTCATCAAAGGTGGGTCTATGCTCTCATGAAAATTGGAAATAGCTGCCAATTGAACCTTGATGGTAGAGACCGAAGAACCTTGATTGAACAGAGAAGCTAAAAACTTCAGAACCTCTGACACCGGGACAGTTATGGGATCTAATCCCCGGAGTTGGGCCCAAATAGCAAATCTCTTCCATTTGCTGTTATACATTTTCTTAGTAGAAGTCTTGTGGGCTGAGGACAAGATATGTATGACTTCCGGGTCCAAAGCATGGTTCCTGACTATGGTCGGAAGAGGAGGAGCCAAGCTGTTAACCTCAACGAGTGGAGGGACTGATGATGCTGTCCCGACTGATGGATCAAGAGGTCCAGAACTTGGTCCAGGAACCATGGACCGTCCAGTGCATATTTCCGAAGAAAGGGAAACCAGACTTGACGAGGCCAGTATGGGGCAACTAAAATCATCTTGCTCTCCAAGCGAATCGCCTTCTGGATCACCTTGGGAAGAAGGGGAACCGGTGGAAAGGCGTACAGCAGGCCGGTGGGCCAAGCTTGGACTAGGGAGTCCTTGGGAATCTCCCCCGGAACTGGGGTGAGAGAAAATAACTGTTGGCATTTCGTGTTGAGGGGGGTTGCGAAAAGGTCGCAACAAAGAGTTACCCATCTTCTGAAAATCTGAGTTGCCACTCTGTCATTCAGAGACCACTCGTGAGGGGAGAGAATAGTTCTGCTCAGCCTGTCGGCTATCACATTGGATCTCCCTGGAATGTGTGTTGCTACCAGAAAACGTTTGGTTGCAATCGCCCAATCCCATACTTTCATGGCCTCTCTGCAAAGGGGGTAGGATCTGGTCCCTCCCTGCTTGTTCAGGTACCAGACTACTGACATGTTGTCGGACTGAATGGCAATCATGCCCGGGGGGAGGTAATCATGTAGTGCTTGCAGCGATAGAAGCACCGCCCTCATTTCTAGTATGTTGATGTGGAGGAGACTCTCGTCGGAATGCCACTTGCCTTGGACTGACCTGCCCAGGTAATGACCCCCCCACCCCGTCTGGGAGGCGTCCGTAGTCAAGGTGGCCACTGGAGGCGGTGGAACGAAGGGTCGCCCCTGATCTAGGTTGGAGGAAAGAAACCACCAACGAAGGTCCTGTTTGCACGACTCTGTGATCAGAATGAGGTGACAGAGGGAGATCCTGATAAGACCACTGGACTGACAGGAGCCACTGGAGAATCCTCATATGTAACCTTGCCAAGGGGACTAGGAGAACGGTGGCCGACATGGAACCTAACAGTTGTAGGACCATCCTGGCTGGGGCTCGGCGTTTGAGGAGCAAGGCTCGAACTTGAGACTGTAATGTTTCTATCCTCTCTGTAGGAAGATAGACCCGCATTTGCTTTGAGTCTATCTCTACTCCGATAAACCGTATGCGCTGAGATGGCAGCAACACAGACTTTGCCCAACTGAAGGTGATTCCTAGGGAGCTGCCTAGAGATATAGTGGCTGCTAGGTTTTGTAAGAGTAGATGCCTGGAGGTGGCAGTTAGGAGCCAGTCGTCTAGGTATGGAAACACCTGGAATCCTAGACTTCTCAGGTGAGCAGTCACCACCGCCAAACATTTGGTGAACACCCTGGGGGCTGTGGTGAGACCAAAGGGCAGTGCACGGAACTGGAAATGACTGTCTCCCAGGCTGAAGCGCAAGTGTCTCCTGGACGCCTGATCTATCAGGATGTGATAATAGGCGTCCTTGAGATCTAAGGAGCACATCCAAACACCCTTCTCCAGCAGCGGGAGAATGGATTGTAAGGTGACCATCCGGAACTTGGACTTCTTGACAGATCAATTTAGTTTGCTGAGATCCAAAATGGGCCTCAAGTCCCCGGTCTTTTTTGGCACCAAAAAGAATCTTGAGTAAGTCCCTAATCCGGTCTGGCCTGCGGGGACCGGTTGGATGACTCCTTTTTGAAGCAGCTTTGAGATTTCGATGGCTGCGAGATCCCGTTGACTGGGTGGCGGGTCCGGGATTTTCCGGGATGGTGGGGGGGTTGAGAAAAAGGGATGGTGTAACCTCCGGCGATGATTCGGAGCACCCATCGGTCCTGAGTGATACTTTCTCAGGCCTTTAGGTGCCTCGAAAAATGACCCCCGACTGGCTCCGGAGCTGCACAGTCGGGCAATCCTTCAGGGATGCTGGATGATTGAGGAGCCACGAAAGGACTCGCGGTCTCCAGTGTTGCGGGGGCCTCCGCCGCCTCTGGGACGGCGTCTTCCTGAAAAATTTCCCCCTCCTCTGCCTCTAGAAGGGGGATCGCCCTGCTGTGAGGAGTAAGTCTTTTGAGATTTACGGAACAACATTTTGCCCCCTCTTCTAGCCTTGGGATAAGGCCTGAAGGGAGTGGAAAACCGTACCCCTACGGCAGTCAAAGTCTTACCCTCTTGTTCACAGCAAGTCAAGGTGTCCTTTACCTTGGGTCCAAACAGAGAGGACCCATCGAATGGAGCGTTGGCAAAGGAAGACTTGAAGGCTTCCGCAAAGTGACACAGGCGAAGCCAGGCTTGTCTCCGTAGAGCAACACCTGTTCCCGCCTCTCTACTTGCCCCCTCGGCTGCATACGAAATGAGCCTCATGGACGAGTTCAATAATGATAAGGTAGCCAGCTGAGAGCTAACCGTCTGGGCCAACTGCTCAGGTAGGTTACCAGAGAGGGTATCTGAAAGTTCCTTGACCAGATCCCTCTGAAGTCTGGTGAAGTGCGTCAGATAATTCAGAGACCTTAAAGTAAAGGCTGCTGAAGTAAGGGTGCGCTTCTCGTACCGATCCATGCTTCTGGACTCTTTATTAGGAGGATGGACGGACGTAGACGCCTCTGCCACATCTTGTTGGGTAGCAGATGCCACCACCAGGGCATCTACAGCCACACCTTTGGAGAGAAATTCCTTTTCGGAGGGGGCTGACAGAAATTTATTGGGGTGAGCTGGCACCGGTTCCACAGAATCCGGGTGCTCCCACGCCCTTCGAGAGATCAAATCCAGAAGCTCATCGAAGGGCGGAGACACCCAGGAGGTGGCGGGCTGAGCCCCGAAGGCCTTGAGGAATACCGACTCCTCAGCAGAAGGGGGTTTGGACTGCCAGTCGCCTCGTTGCTTCAGGATTTCCAAAATGTCCGCAAAGGAGACATCATCCGAGGACGACTTGGGGGACCCCTCCGCATCATCGAGGTCGGTGTCCGAGGTGAGAGACTCATCAGGGGAGTCGACGTGCTTCCTCTTGCACTGTCTCTTCCTTGGGGGTTCCTCCGAAGACGCTTCGGAGGGACCTCCAGGAAGGGGGGAACCCCCGATGGGGGTGACCTCAGGCCCCAGGGCTCCGCTGTCTAGAGACAGGGGGACAACAAAGGAACCAGTCTCCGTGCCAAGGGAAGGTGCCGGTGAGACGGTGGAGGTGGCCAAAGAGGATATGGCCAAAGCACTCCTCATGGCCCTGAAGGCAGGACCCCCAGAGTCCTGGGAATGTCCGACCCCCGAGGCCACAACAGTAGACGGCACTCCCGCAGCCGACGCACCGAGAGGGAGGCTCGGAACCGAAAACATCGGTCCTGAAGCGTCACCCCCGGGGCCGACCGAGGAGGTCCGTGTACTGAACTCCGACCCGAAGGGCGGGGTTGGAGTAAGTGTCGGAGCCGACCCGAAAACCTCCACCGGCTCTACCAGCACCGGCTCCAATGGTGCCGAGGCTGTTGGAGGAGGAACCAAGACAACAGGGTGGGCAATCTGCTCCGGAGCTGACTGGGCTGGAGCCGAAACCAACATTTGGAAGACTGGAGACTGAAACAGCCTTTGCAGTACCCTGTCTATGTCCGAATCCGACATCCTCGAAGACCGAGAAGAGATCGAACGAGTTCGAGTCGACTTCTCCACCAGTTCCGAAGGACTGGGGGACCAGCTCCGAATCGTCTCGATAAATATCGGTGCCGAGGGAGACTCCACAACCATTGCCATTTCCCTTGGAGCCGAAGTGGACTTCGGCGCCGAAGGGGAAGAGTCTGAGCGGGCAACTCTCATCGGCTCCAAAGACAGTGGAGCCGATGAAGGTGACCCGCCTCTCAAAGCTCTAGCCGTCGGCTCCGAAGCCAGAGGAGTCAAGGCTGGAGGCATCGAGGCAGACCGTTCCGCCCTCGGCTCCGAAGTCCGTGGAGCCGATGGAGAAGCCTGCCGAGATTTCTTTGTGGCCGGTTCCGACGGGCTGGTCGGAGCCGACGATTTCTTTTTCTTCGAAGGTGAAGAGGAAGAAGATAAAGCCTCCTCAAAAGAAGGTGTAATAAGCCCTTTTAGAATCAATTTGTTTTTCCTCTCTTGGAGGACTCGGGAGGAAAATGCGTGACAAACGCTGCATGACTCCTGAAGATGTTTAGGGCCTAAACAATACACACACAAAGAGTGATCGTCCATTATGGACATTTTGTAGCTGCATTTAGAGCATTTCTTGAACCCAGATGGTCTGTGCTCTTTTGACATACTTACACACAAACACTACAACCAAAAAAAAGAAACTTTTTCCAAAAATTTTGTTAAAGAAAAAAGTAAATAAGGACAAGACCCCTCTAACAGAAACGGGATTACTTGGCCAACTAACACTACAAGAAGACTCACACTAAATATTTCAATCACGCGCGAGGGCAAGGCCCCTCTAACTTAAACGGGATCCTTTCCCTCAAAATAAGGAGAAATATACCACAAAAATTCACTAATAATCAGTCACACAACAACGATAGCTGTTAAAACAGCTTTTGGGTAGATTAATCAAAATTCCTGACAGAAATTTTAGAAGAAATAAAAACTTAGCTCAGCCAAGTCCGAGACCACGTCTTTGCTGTAAAGTGGCAAACGAGATATGGGGAAGCAGTGGTGGTGCATCCTGGGATGTGGGATAGCTCAGCCAATAAGAGACTTCGTTCTATAGTATAGCGTGCCGAGTCGGAGCCGAGGATCGGCTCCGAACCCATCAGTACAGAATGTAGGCGAGATAGGATCACATAACATCTAAGATAGCAGCACATCCAATGGACAGTAGTGACAACCCACTCACAGGATTATGGATAGGAGACATATCATCCTTAGGAAATAATGGATATTCTGTGAACTTACTATAAGAGTAATCAGTCACACTGATGTACTTAGATGTGCAGCCATCCACTATACATGCGGCCCTACTCTGAAAGTTAAAAAGAAGGCCTTTGCTTCCCAAGGTGCCCATGTCATTGGAAAGTCAGTCCTTTAAAACAAAGTTGTGTACTTTTCCACACATAAGAAATATAGAGGGTTCAGGTGCAAAGTATCAATGATCAAAAGTACAGCATGAAGTTGGATATATTTTCTCATTACTTTTTGAGTTGAATCATGACCGATATTTACAAACTACTGTATATTATACAACCTATACGATACACCTGCCTCTCTATATTCCATTTATTTATTTAGATTTGTGCTTTTCTGGAGGGTGGGGTGGGGACTGGTACTGCATTTTCTCTTGGGAGTGTTCCTTCAATTGGTACTGTTGGAATTGCCAGGTTGATGTATGGATGAGTTTTATCTTACTTTTTTAAATCGGTTTACAACATTAACAGATGTCATAACAATGTCAACTTGTATAGTTTATTGAAACAGTTCTAAACATAACTTACTTAAATATGAAAGGTATATAATTCTGTATTTTGCAAACACAGTAAAAAGAGTAGGCACAGGTAATAAGGAAAGTTTGCAAATGTTATTATTTGTGATCTCAAAGTTCAGGATAATCTAAACACTGCATATGTGTTTCCTAAAGTTCAGTTCAAAAGATCATTCAAACTACTCAACCAAGTTGAAACTGTTTATGTGCAGACAACACAGTTACCCACTGGGCCTTAATCTGCCAGTTCCAAACATGTAATTATTTTTGTTTGAAAAAAAAATCCTCCTGGTTCTTGATTTTGAAAACTACTGGTGGGGAGCACAGCACCTAGGCAGGATGCACTTTGTGAGTCTGTTACCATTACTTAAGACAGTTCTCTAGAAATGCATGCTTATACACTCTGAAAAAATAAGAAAAGGAACAAATATGGTTAATCAAATAAAAACTGTACTGGTCCCAATATAATATTCTGGACATGTTTTTAGTCAGTGAAATAAAGGACAGCATGATGGTCATTCTAATAAGAATACTATAAGGGTTGCCAGCACAGACAGAACATTTTGAAGTTTGAGCATGTATAGTTTCAAAAGTAAGTTTCTCAACTCCATATATTTCATTATTACACTTGTACTGACTGGTCAGTGTTGCGCATACTTCAGACACAGCATCTAAGCGCACAACTCAAATGCATGTTCAAGCAGGTACAAAAGGTTTACTTTTAAGGATAAATGGCTTATACAGTAGGGAATTTGTTCAGGTTTGTACAAAACTATGCAGGTTGTACACTGCAGCAGCTAAAAAGCAGGGGGGAAGCCAGAGGACTGGAGATTCAGCTCTCTGATTTCTATGCCACTGAGAGTTATAAAGGAAATGACTACTTGAAATCTCCACCAGTAAAGATGAGATGCTTGCTTATGGGTAGAATAAGCAGTGATGTGATCTCCAGGAAGAAATGCACTGGCAAGCAATAGAGAGTAGTAATACAATGTAATATAAACACCTCTATCAATCAAAATTTTACTTTTTAAGCATACTTATTAAATCATCACTTAAGACCCAGGCACACATACATTAAGAAAAACAAACCATATTAACATTTTCTCTTTACATACCTTATACATTACATACATGTTTCTTTCTTTATAACTGGCATTCAGTCCAACACTGCATAAACTGCTAAATTCCTGCCTTTCCTTAGGCCTTGCTCCTCCTCCTAAACATTACTCTGCATGTACTGTTTCCATAATTTCCATTTCTCTCTATGTAATTTGCTCCTTCCCTTTTCTAAAGATCACATTTCCAGTTCTTTGCCCTCTTACAATACTCAGTACTTCAAATGCAGTTGCTTTACATTCTGATTTCCATTATCTATTAACTGCGTTTTTGGCAGCGAACAGAATTAAACTTGATAATATGACTGGTATTAATTAGGTACAGACAGTGCATAGGGGTCCCATTACCTTTCTTGATCCACACCCTAACTTGCAGTTGTTATTAAAGTGAAACAACAGTGACAACACAAGTCCAGTTCCCATCATCTTTTCCACTTTCTACTTGCTAAATCATGCTTTCTTTCCCTCTAACAAGTCTCACATGCCTTTCATCCCTGCTGCTGTCTCACTGGTTGTATGCAAACTTAACGCTGCTATCCCTGAAAAATACGTTTAGTAACTGACACTGCAGGATAGCTGCTCGCGTTTTTTTTTCTTCAGTAACTGTAATGGGAGTTAACCATCACACTGCAGAGCTGCAGATGATGTACAAGAGTCTGCTTTCCATTGAGTTAGTGAGCAAACACTTGTAAATGGACATATGGCACTGTGGGGCAGTTACATTTTACAAAATTAAGATGACATAGTCTTGCATGCTAACCAGCCCAATGGGTCCTGTTAAGGTGTAGGCCCCGGGTGGTCACCTAAGACACCCTTATAAATTTGCCACTGGTAGTGCAGGCTCCTCACCTTTTTGGATGGCAGAGTCTTGGGGCTACTTGTTTCTAGTGTGAAATGCAAAGGTTTTATGGGATACTTATTCCTAATGTGGTTGCAAAGGGTTTATGGTGGCTATCTGTACTGTTATGCTCAGTAACTCTACTGGTACATCGTCATCACAGTCTTTGCTCCCATTTTGTTGACACACATGCTCAACATCCTTTACTTTTCTTGTAAAGACTATTGGCAATCTATCCAGTTTAATAATATTACCTCTCAAATACGAACAAAAACCTATACCACATTTTACAATAGACCTTATTGTTGATTTATAAATTGGTCCTAAGATTTTAAAATTCCTTGATGAAATAATTCTAAACAGCTCTTATAGTCAAATAAAATATTAACATGGCCTGAAAATGTATTAACTAAACTCAAAGATTCTTCACATTCCCCTATGATAGTCAAATTCAAAGAGTATGGATAGTTAAAATTTAATTTACCAAACTGCATCACTTTCTATTTAGAAAGTACAGTTGTGTACAATATTACCATAACAGTAGCTGTCCTTCTCTTCACTGTTGCAGTATTCTTTACAATAGGGATCCCCTGCCAAGGGTAGCCTAATGTCCGGCCAGTATACCAAAGCCTTTACGTTGTAATTAGTATGCCGTACTTCACATGTATGTTCACCGCACGCAGCATAAGGCATAAAGGTAAAGTATGGATGTACCATCCTCTGAAATAAAAAGCCACAGTAGGAACGACAGTCTAAGGACACAGATGTAACAAGTCCATCCAGAAGGAGAAAGGAAAAAAGGAAACAGGGGGAGAAGGGTGGGAGTGAACACTGCAACAGTGAAGAGAAGGACATCTACTGTTATTGTAAGAGTTTACACAACTCTACTATGTCCTTCCACATCACTGTTGCAATATTCTTTACAACAGGGGGAGTATAAAAAGCTCATGAAGAAAGTTGGGAGGAGGAAACACTGCAGAGCCCTCAAGGAAAGCATGTAGGATAGCCCAGGCAAAACCGGCTCTAGCCCTAGAAACAATATCCAACTTATCGTGCGCGGTAAAGTCCAAGTAGTTGCCTCAGGAATTGAAGTGGTATCCAAGCCCTTGAAAAAAGCACCAGAAGAAGCCACAGCTCTGGTACAGTGAGACTTAAAAGAAGAGGGAAGGCTTTTCCCATGAAAGGGAAATGGCTTTAGATAACCAAGAAGAAAATAGTTTGCTTGGAAACAGCTAAATCTAAAGATTTAGGATGAAAGGAAACAAAATGCTGGTCAGATTTATGAATGTCTTTGGTTTTAGTCAAATAATATCTCAGTTGTTTATGCAAATCCAATATGTGAAGAACCTTCTCATTAGCAGTTTGTGGAGAAGGGAAAAAGTGGGTAAATAAATAGACTGCTTAAGAGAAAACGCATTAACCACCTTTGGCATAAAAAGAAGGAATAGTACAAAGGGACACCCTGTCTTTATGAAAAAACAAAAAAAAGAAGGACCTGCCATTAGGGCTTGCAGGTCAGACACCCACCTGGGTGAGGCAAGGGCCAAAAGAAGAACAGTCTTCCAAGAATAAAGTTGTATAGAAGCTGAAGCTGCAGGCTTAAAAGAAGCCCAAGTCAGTTTTTCCAAAACAAAATTTAGGTTCCAGGAAGGAGGAATAGGCTTTCTGGGAGGCGTAATTAGAAGGATGCCTTTAAGAAATTGTTTGACTTCAAATCTAGAAGCCAAAGTGAGAGTCAAAAGCAGAGAAGCAGAAATAGCTAGCTAACAGGTGGGCTTTAACAGAAGAATACGCCAACCCAGCATTGAGCAATTCACACAAGTAAGAAAAAAACAAAGGGGCTTCCACAGCAAGTGTATTCAGGTTATGAGACAGACACCAGACAGAAAATTTCTTCCATTTGGGCAATAAGATTTCCTGGTAGTGGGTTTCCTGGGCTCCTGCCGGACCTGAAGCACATCCTCAGGAAAAAGGTCTCTAAAAAAGGATCAAAACCCTATCACCCACAATGTCAGTTGAAGAGTGGACATGTGGGGATGGAAGATAAACCCCTTGTCTTGTGTGAGCAAGTCCATCCTGTGAGCTAAATTGTGATGATTGTCCTTGGCCAAATGCAGAAAAGGGAACCGACACTGTCTAGGCCTAAAGGGATTCACCAACAAAATTCTGGGACCCTCCTGTTCTATTTTGAACAGTACCTTCGGTATGAGTGGAAGAGGAGGGAAGACATAAAGAAAAGTACAGTTTTGTACCTACCATAAATGTAGATGTTCGAGGATCTCCATTGCTGCAGTCCTGACATATGGGTATTCCGCTGTCCTCCATCGGCCCAAATACCAAAGGGCTAGAATCTGGCGTCGGTCACGGCGCCCGAGACCGGCGTCAGTACGTGCCGGTATAAATGCGCATGACCGACGCCATATCCTCAGTCTTTCTTGCCTCAGACGTCAGAATGCAAAAAAAAACACCACCCAAAACCCAAACCTAAATAAGGGGGTAGGAGGGAGGGAAACCTGGACTGCAGCAATGGAGATCCTCGAACATCTACATTTATGGTAGGTACAAAACTGTACTATGTTCTTCGTCTCCCATTGCTGCAGTCCTGACATATGGGTAGAATCCCAGAGCAACGGAAAACAGGGAGGATGGCCAACTAAACAGAATTAGGAGCTGCTAACATGCCCTGTAGAATAGCAGTGGCAAACCCAGCCCTAGACCTAGAATAAAGAGGTAAATGATAATGCTTAGTAAATGTATGTACAGAACTCCAAGTAGCTGCCTCCAAAATGTCCTTAGTAGCTACCCCTCTCAGAAAAGCAGTAGAGGTGGCCGTAGCCCTAGTAGAGTGAGGCCTGATCCCAGCAGGAACATCTTTGCCATGATGAGAATAACAAAAAGCAATACAATGGCCAATCCACTTGGAGATAGTTTGTTTTGAAACAGCTTTCCCTTTTGAAGTCAAAGCAAAAGAAACAAACAACTGTTGAGATCTTCTGAACTCTTTGGTTCTGCTCAAATAATACCTTAATTGCCTATGAATATCCAAAGAATGCAAAACTTTTTCCCCTTTATTTTGGGGGTTAGCATAAAAAGTAGGCAAATGTATAGATTGGTTCAATGCCACATTTGAAATCACTTTAGGCATAAAAGTAGGATTAGTACGTAAGGAAACTCTGTCCTTGTGAAAAATCAGAAATGGTTCCACTGCCATGAGGGCCTGTAATTCAGATACCCCTCGAGCAGAAGTAACAGCCAACAAAAAAGCAGTCTTCCAAGACAACAACTTCAACTCAGCTGTAGCTGCAGGTTCAAATGGAGGCAGAGTCAGCTTCTCCAAAACAAAATTAAGATCCCAGGCTGGAGTGGGAGCTCTTCTTGGGGGTCTTATATTTTTTGCCCCTCTAAGAAACTGTTTAACCAATGGATGAGAAAACAAAGGAGGGTCACATTCATAGTGAGCAGAAATAGCTGCAGCATGCACTTTCACAGAAGAGAAGGACAAACCCTTGTCCAACAAAACAGTCAAATATTGCAATATAGAACTCAAATTAGGCAATTTAACATCAAAGCCTTTAGTTGTACTCCAAAGAAAAAATCTCTTCCATTTATCAGCATAAACTTTGAGTAGTAGGACGCCTGGCTTCCAAAAGAACATCCAAGACTTGATGTGGAAGCTGCAGGCCTTCCTTCTTCAAAACTGAATGCTCCAGGCTGTCAGGTGAAGAGATTGCACCTTGATATTGAGAAAATGATTGTCCTCCTGAGTCAATAAGTGAGGAATCTGTGGTAATGGCCAAGGTGTCCCTTGAATTAAACTCCTTAGGAGAGGGTACCAATGCTGTCGAGGCCAATCTGGTGCTATCAGAATCATTCGAGGCTTTTCCCTCCTGACTTTCAACAATACCTTTGGAAGAAGAGGCAAAGGAGGAAAGGCATACACGTGCAGGTTGCTCCAGCTGAAGGATAGTGCATCTGTTTTCCAGGCTTTCGGATGAAATAGCCTCGTGCAAAACTTTGGCAGTTGATGATTCAGAGGAGAAGCGAACAGATCTATGTCTGGAGTTCCCCAAGCCATGGTCAACTGCAGAAATATCTGATGATCCAACTTCCATTCGTGAGGATCCACAATCTGTCTGCTCAGAACATCTGCTAAAGAATTTTGTGCTCCTGGCAGAAACTGTGCTTGAAGAGTGATGTGCAGTTTTAAAGCAGTTTCCCATAATAGCATTGCTTGTCTGCACAGTGGATAAGAATGGGTTCCCCCTTGCTTGTTGATGTACCACATGACTGTTGTGTTGTCTGTTCGAATCAACACCAGTCCCGGATGAAGTAGGCTCTTGAATGCTTCCAGAGCAAATTGAACTGCCAGCATCTCTTTCATGTTGATATGTAAATGAAGTAGCTCTGGGGGCCAAAGGTCTTGAATCCATTTTCCTTCGAGATGAGCTCCCCAGGCTGACTCCGAGGCGTCTGTCGTTAATATCTGACTTGCCTCTGGCTGGGTCACAGAGAGTCCCTTGTTTAGGTGACATTCCTGAGCCCACCACAGAAATTCTTTTTGTATGCAAGGGAGAATCCGAATGACAGTGTCTAAATCGTGGCTGTGTTGAGTCCACACGCTTTTGAGATACCATTGTAACTTCCTCATATGCAGTTTGGCATTGGGAAGTACTAGAATGCAAGATGCCATGAACCCTAAGGCTTGAAGGACTGTCTTTGCAGTCAGCCTGGACATTACAGAAAGCTGTTGGAAGTATTGATGAAGATGTCTTTGTTTGTCCAGGGTAAGAAATGCCATCTGGGTTGCTGTATTCAGTCTCACACCCAGAAAACACATCTCTTGTGAGGGTACTAGACTGGACTTTATTTCGTTCACAGAATACCCTAGGCATCTTAAAACTGTCATTACATATTGAAGATGTTGAAGAAGTTCTTGCTTGCCTTGAGCCAGAATCAAACAGTCGTCCAGATAAGGATAAATTTGAATTCCTTGTAGTCTGAAAAAAGCTATTACTGGAGCCAGGACTTTTGTGAATACCCTGGGCGCAGTAGACAAGCCAAAGGGCAATGCAGAGAACTGATAATGCAAATTCCCATTCCGAAATCTCAGGAACTTCCTGCAACTGGGCCTGATAGGAATGTGAAGATAGGCCTCTTTGAGATCCAGAGTCACCATCCAATGATCTTTGCCCAGCATAGGCAGCAACTGCTGCAACGTTAACATCTTGAACTTTGGAATTTCCAAAAAGGTGTTTAGAATGGATAAATCCAGAATTGGTCTCAAAGTATTTCCTTTCTTTGGCACTAAGAAAAGACGGGAGTAAAACCCTGTGCCTCTTTCTGCAGAAGGTACTTCCTGTATTGCTTTCAACTGAAGCAGAGAAGAAATTTGTGCCTGTGCTTCCAGTCTTTGCTGATGAGGCACATCTGGCATACCTTTGAAAGGAGGGAAAGTGTGGAAATAAAACTTGTAGCCTCGATTTACTATGTCCAATACCCATTTGTCCTGGGTAACCAAATGCCAATTCTTTGTAAAAAGTCCCAGTCTTCCTCCTAGAGGAGCTGCCAGCATGGCAGAGTCCGGCAGCTGAAGATGCAGGTCATTGAGTTTGTTTCCGAAAGGAGTGACCCCTGCCCTCCCCTGCAGAAGGCGTAGAAGAACCTAAAGTCCTAGGAGTAGCAGGGCCCTGAGAGGAAGCTCTACCTCTACCTCGCCTAGACCTACCCCTAGACTGATAATCTGCAGAGGGAAAAGACCACCCTTTAGTAGGCCAATTTCTACTGAACTTAGGGGAATGAACCTGTAAAAAATCCTTAACTGTCTGCATAGACTTAGCTTTTTCCTCCATTTTTTTCAAAACTGATTCAACAGGAGGGCCAAAAAGAACATCAGACTGTAAAGGAGCATCCATAATTCGAGCTTTAACATGCTCTGACAAAGTCTGATCTTTTAACCAGGCATGCCTGCGAAGAACTGAACTGGTAGCTGCCACCCTGGAGGAAGCCTGTAAAGCATCAAAACCACATTGCAAAGAATGTTTACCAACTTGGTCTGAAACATGCACTAAATCCTGAAGCTCTTTACATTCAATACCTTCAGACAAAGCATCAACTTTACATTTCAATTGGCTCAGCAAATAATTTTGATACCTGAGCATATGAAACTGACAATTTAAAGCTCTCATAGCTAAAGTGGAAGAGGTATACAACTTCTAACCCCACCTATCCAGAGCCCTAGCGTCCTTGTCCAAAGGAACTGGATTCTTAACCACAGCAGCCCTGACACCCTTGGGGCCTTGAGTAATGGTTTCTGGGTCAGCCCTAGGACTTTTGTATAAATACTTGTGAGCTTCCGGTACCCTGTAGTATCTATCTGGTTTAGCAGGGGCAGGAGGCAAAGAGTCAGGGTTTAAAGAAGCCTCAGAAAATACATCCTGAACTACATCCAATACAGGGGGAATAGCCAAAGGCCTATGCTGAGGCAAAAACAAGAATTCTCTAAGCCTTTTACGAGAATCAGAATAATCCTGGCCTTCCCATTTAAAATGCTCCCTCATGGAATGCAAGGTTTCAGAAAAAGAAAAATCCTCAGGAGGGGATGCAGAGGGAGTAGAATCCTCAGCCTCTGAATCAGAGTAGGGAGGGAAATCCTGGAGCTCTTCCACAGAGGAATCAGAGTCATTGGAAGACTGATCCAGTCCCTCCATCACTGGCTCTACCCTGGGCCTTTTCTCAGGGGGAGGCATAGAACCCCTAATTAAAGTAATCAAATCCTCTGCCATCTTTAACATGTGCCTTCTAGGAGCTGGACCCTGGGGACTGACACCAGCAGGGGCAGATTTAGATTTAGGAAGGCCTTTACTATGAGAAGGGGGAGGCCTAGAAATCCTGTGAGGGGAGGGAACCACCGACATCTGAGAAGCACCTTCAGCCTGGCCCACTACAGGAGAAGCCACCTCCTGAAGTAGCAAAGGCTCCCCTTGTGACTCCGGTAAACTTTCAGAAGGAGCCGTTGAAGTAGTCGGTGGCTCTACCGAACCGGCGTCCGCAATGGACGACTCATCTTGTTTGGACCGCAAAGATTTATCTTTGCGTTTTTTAGCAGAACCGGTCGTCGGAGAATCCGACGGCATATTATAATTACACCTTTTACCAAACACCAGCCGAGCACAGTCTAACCGACGTTTAATAGTGCGCTTATTAAAAGTAGCACAAAAGCGACACCCAACAACGTCGTGCTCAGGACCTAAACAAGGAATACAGAGAGAATGGTAATCCCTATGAGGAATCTGTTTCCCACAAGAAATACAGTTATTAACTTTTTCTGACATCCGTTAAAACTGAGGCAAGAAAAAGACAAAAAGTGTCCCCAACGGGGTACTTAGCCCAGATTGGTCTCCGGTCTGAAACTCGAAAAACCGACAATGTCAGAACGCCGAACGGCACTTGCAAACGCTGCTTCTGCTTAGGACCACGCGGCAAGAAAGACTGAGGATATGGCGTCGGTCATGCGCATTTATACCGGCACGTACTGACGCCGGTCTCGGGCGCCGTGACCGACGCCAGATTCTAGCCCTTTGGTATTCGGGCCGATGGAGGACAGCGGAATACCCCAATTGTAAGGACTGCAGCAATGGGAGACGAAGAACATCCCTAGTTTAAAAAAAAAAAAAAAAAGCAGATGCTTTCTCCTGAGAGTCAGAAAGATCTGAAATAACCTGGCAGGCCTGAGAGGGAAGAGCTAAAACATACCTGGTCATATGGGTCTGGTAGTTTACAGCTCTAAAGGCCAAGGCAGCAGAAGTATACATTTTCTTACCCACCCTCTCCATAGTTCTGCTGTCCTTGTCAGAGGGAAGCAACTTTGTAGAAGGCAAACGTTTGGATGGCTTATCAGTAGCAACAGACACCATGGAAGGGTCAGCAGAGGGGCAACTATAAAGGAATTTGCAATCCTTATTCACCTTATAAAACCTGTCAGTTTTTTTTTTTTTTTTTTTTTAGGAGCAGGGGGTAGGGAGTCAAGAGCCTGGGAATCTGTGGAAAAGGCATCCACAACAAGGCAGCAAGAACAGGAGGGACAGCAGAGGGCCTAGGAGACTCCATTTGAAGAAGCTCATAGTACCGCTTCTGAACATCAGAGACCTGAGTACAATCTCACTTAAAAAAAACTCCATCATTTGGAAAACTGTGTCACTAAAAGAAGTTTCCTCAAAAGGAGATTCAGGACTAATTCCTCTTACTCAGAGTCATACTCCAAGGGAGAGGGAATCTGTGAAGAACAGGTCAAGGATTCTTCATCACAATTCACATCCTCATCCAATGAACTCTGCTCCCTAGTCCTCTTAAGAGGGTAGAAGACCAAGGGAAGAAGGAACAGATCCCCACTGAGAAGGCTTCAGAGCCATAAGGGCATTAAACAGAACTTGAGTGAAATTTTGGTATTCACTCTGAGGATTTTTGGGAGCAGGAGAAAGGTGCTTAGATTTCTGCTTCTTTTTCAAGGAGATGTCAGCACTAAAGATCTTAGGTGTTTCTGACCCCTGATAGCACAAGTGTAGTTGGTATCTCTTCTATTATCAGGATTTGAGGAACACCCCTAGGCCCTTTGGAAATAATCAGCCACAGTACCCCCTAAACATCCGAAGTGGACGTCTGCAAAGGCTTCCATGGATGTGTGAGAAGCTGGATCTATGCTGGCCTCCTAAGCAGTCACGGCAGAGGAATTCAACTGAAATACCGGGTGGTCCTCTGAGCTTTCAAAAATCTCAAGAGAGACGTCTGGCATTGGTAGAACAAAAGAAGAATCCGACCAAGCTTTCTTGGTCTTCTTCTTCTTCATAGATGGCTGATCTTCGGGCCAGGAAGATACTTCCATAGTATCTTTAGCCAACAACTAAAGACACTGGTTTTCTAAATAAATAGCTAAAGAAGACAGACAACTACGCAAGGTTTTAGGAACAAATGTCTGACTAATGGTACAAGACATATGGTCATGGGAAGCACCTAAACAAAACAAATACTGTTGGTGACAATCCTTGTGGGGAGTTTGTCTCCTGCAGTGGCATTTACCCTTTCTGGATATGAAATCAACCAACAAACAATAAAAAGGAGATGAGAAGAAAAACCCCAATGGGGCACTTATATGAAAAGCAGCATGGTAACCAGCAGACAAACCAACGTTCAGACCAATTATCGAAGACCGTGTTCGGACTAGCAGCAAAGACGTTCCGAGGATGTTATGTCTGTATGTCACCTTTATGCCCTATGCCATGCGCAGGGAGCATACGTGCAATGTATGGCATACCTATTACAACCAAAAGGCTTTGGTAGACTGTGCTGGGCTACCCTTGTCAAGGGATCCCCATTGTAAAGAATAGTACAACAGTGATATAGAAGGGCATTTATTAAATTCAACATTATTTATTTGTGCTAATCCCAATAAATTATACAAATAGTTTTGTAGAACCATATGAGTCGTTACCAATGAATACGCAAATGCTGTTATGTTTGTATCATCATGAATTTTCCAAGCCAACTACCTCACACCATATGAAGTGAAGATATTAACTATTTGGAAAAGGAAAGGATCCAATACATCCCAAGGAGTGACCCCCCTATACTGTATTCCTGTGAAAACAACCCTTGTACAAATATATTAGCTATCCTAACCATCAACCAGATTTTAATCCACCTGATTGCATAATGTCCAAAGGGTACGTGCGTATTACTGCAACCAGATTGGGGATCAGGCATAACTCCTGATGTTATTGTGAAACGAGGGTTTTCTGAAGTGAACAGGGGTGTATGGACTGGAAATCAGTACTGGTTCAACCTGTATGTGACACGGGAACAGGAATTGGTATGCAATTCTTCTTGGAACCGTGTATTTCCGGAGCACCATAATGCAAATGAAATGAACCAGCCAGATGAAAATATGCACCACTTTCTAAATAGATTCTTCCACAGTCAAAAGAAGTCAGGATTAGGTTTCCTGTTAAAGAATATTCCTGTAGGGAAAAGCAATTAATTCCAACACATGATAACACACGGGGATTCTACCCTGTCTTGACCTGAAGTGTGTTACACAGGATCGCAGTGCTGTAAAACAGAAAACAGAAATACACACACACTGTACAAATAAGACATGAAAGCACAGAAGATAAATGGCTTCCACGCCTTATTTCAGCCCTGCATAAAGTCACAACAAAATAAAACATTTAAAATGCATTTGTAAAGAAAAGCCCAACTACCCAGTGTTACAGGCAAGCTGGAACGGTATACCTTAACCAATATTTAGTGTCTATTACGGCCGTAAAGGATGAAACCCGTTAGGTGGAATTTGGCCAGTTCCCCCGTCTCTGTTGCAGAACCGACATGATAGGAAAGTGAACTGGACTTTAAACAAACCTTGCCATTACAGAATAAATTACTTTCGGCATAACATTAGGAAGCAGCAAGACTTCTAAATCTGTTTGCGATAATACGCAAGTACCATCCAAAGTTGTAGTATGTAATTGACTGAATGATAGACTTATGTGGCAATGTATCAAAGGCTTTAGCCAAGTCCAAATATATTCTCATGCATTGAGATACCACTATCAAAAGCTTGAATATCTAAATACAAAGTAATGAAATGTGTTATTGTCAATCTGCCATTAGAGAATCCATACTGATGCAGATCATATGAAATACTCTTAGCATTCACTACAAGATTCCAGCACTGCACTTTGTAATGTGTTAATGTCATTCAATACAAGGATTCCAGCAGTGGATTACATAATGTCTGAATGGCATTCGATAGACAGGTCATAGCATGTACTTAATGTACAAAATTAATTCAGTACAAAATCCAAGCACTGTACTTTATAATGTCCGAATGTCATTCAGTGCACAGGTCCCAGCATGTACTTTATTCATAAGTATGAACGGCATTCAGTACAAGATTCCAACACTGCACTACATAATGTCTGAATGTCATTCAGCACATGGCTTCCAGCACTGCACTTCATAAATGTGTCATTCAGTACAACTGTTACACCACTGCACTACAAAATACCTGAATATCACATCAGTCCAAGGGTCCCAATGTTATTCAGTACACTGGTTCTAGCACTGCACTTTGAAATGTCTAAATGTCAAACTTTAATACAGTGATTCCAGTATAATGTCTAAACATCATTCAGCACACTACTGCTTCATAATGCCCAAGTGTCATTCAATACACAGCTGTATCTCAATCAGTACAAGATTCCAGCACTACACTTCATAAAGTCAATACAAGGATGCCATCATTACATTTCACAATGTCCATCATTCATGGCAATGGTCGCAATGCTGCACTTCATAACCTGTAACTGTCATTCAGTATAAGATCCAAATACTACACTACATGCCTGCTTGTCATTCAGTTCACTGCTCTCAGCACTGTACTTCATAATGTCTGAATGTCTTTCAGTATATCGCTCTCAGCACTGTACTTCATAATGTTTGAATGTCATTCAGTACACTGCTCCCACCAATGTACTTCATAATGTCTGAAGGTTATTTAGTACACTGTTCCTAGCTCTGTACTTCATAATGTCTGAAGGTTATTCAGTACACTGCTTCTATTACTAAACTTCACTATGTCTGAATGTCCCAGCACTGCAGTATATAATACCAGAATATAATTCAGTACAAGAATTCCAGCACTATACTCCATAATGACTGAATATCATTCAGTGCAAGACTGCAGCAATACCTTAGTGAAATTTTGTGCATGACTTTTACCACTGTATTTCAGTACTGATCACAAACAGTCATTCTGTCATGACTGCAGACAGAAAGTACAGTTTTGTACCTACCATAAATGTAGATGTTCGAGTGTTCACCCTGCTGCAGTCATCACACTTGGGTTATCCTGTCGTCAGGCGGTCCCGCAGTCGGCCTGAGTTCCAAAGTCTTGGTCCGGCGTCGGTTGCTATCGCCTCTTCCCTGACGTCAGTGCGTCAGGGGTATATAAGAGGCATCCGACGCCATTTTCTTCAGTTTTTCTTGCCCCAGATGTCAGGTGCCCCCCCCCCAACAGGAGGTCACTACATATTACCAATAAGAAATGTGAAGAACAAAGCATACCTTCAGCTATAAGCAAATACACCACAAAGGTTGTATCAGATATAAAGGCATAAAAAGGTTCAGCTAGGTCAGAGGAGATGGAGGGAGGGTAACCTGGACTGCAGCAGGGTGAACACTCGAACATCTACATTTATGGTAGGTACAAAACTGTACTATGTTCATCATGTTACCCTGCTGCAGTCATCACACTTGGGTTGAATCCCAAAGCTAAGGATGGGTGGTGGAATCAAACAGGCTTTAAAGAAGCTAGTAGGCCCTGTAAAACTGCAGTGGCAAAGCCAGCTCTAGTCTTAGAGTATAGTGGGTGATGGTGTCTGGTGAAGGTGTGTACTGAACTCCAAGTTGCAGCTTCCAGAATATCCTTGGTTGGTACCCCCCTGAGAAAGGCTGTAGATGTAGCTGCTGCCCTGGTGGAGTGGGACCTAATGCTAGCAGGAACTGGTTTTCCATGATGAGTGTAGCAGAAACGTATGCAATGCCCTATCCATTTTGAAATGGTCCGTTTTGAGATAGCTTTTCCTTGTGATGCTGTAGCATAGGATACAAAGAGCTGGTCAGATTTTCTGAAAGCCTTAGTTTTATCCAAGTAGTAACGTAGTTGCATGTGAATGTCCAAGGAGTGCAGGAGTCTTTCTCCTTTGTTCTGGGGATTTGGGAAAAAGGTGGGTAAATGGATGGTTTGATTTAGGGCCACACTGGATACCGCCTTTGGCATAAAGGAGGGGTTAGTTCATAGAGAGACTCTGTCTTGATGAAAAATGAGGAAAGGCTCCACTGCCATTAGTGCCTGTAGCTCTGAGACTCTTCTGGCTGAAGTTATTGCTAGCAGGAGGACAGTTTTCCATGATAGAAACTTTAAATCAGCTGAGAAAGCTGGTTCAAATGGCGGTAGCGTAAGCTTTTCCAGAACAAAGTTGAGATCCCAAGTTGGTGTTGGTGCTCTCCTGGGCAGCCTTATGTTCTTGGCCCCTCTGAGGTACTGTCTTAGGAGTGGATGTGAAAATAAGGGAGGATCCATGTTGTAGTGAGCTGAAATCGCTGAGGCGTGGATTTTAATAGATGAAAAGGAAAGTCCTTTGTGTAACATCTCAGTTAAATATTGTAGAATCTGAGGTATGTCTGGCTCAAGGGGAGCCTTTAGCCTGGTTCCAGGCGCAAAATCTTTTTCATTTGTCTGAGCAGGCTTTCCTGGTGCTGGGCCTTCTGGCCTCCAGAATGACATCCATAACAGCTTTTGATAGAGGAGCTGGCTGGTTGTTTAGGTGATTTGCCATGCAGTCAGATTTAAAGTCTTGAGCTGGCTGTGTAGAATCTGACTGTCTTGCTGTGTGAGCAGGTGAGGAATTTGTGGTAAAATAGATGGTGGGCCGTGCCCATGTTCCTTAGTAGTGGGTACCAGTGCTGGCGTGGCCAGTCTGGAGCAATGAGTATCATTTGTGGCCTCTCTAATCTGACTTTCAACAGCACCTTTGCTAGAAGAGGCAGTGGAGGGAAGGCATATACTGTCAACGTTTTCCAACTGAATGTGAGGGCGTCCACTTTCCAAGCTTGTGGGTGGAATGTCCTTGTGCAAAATTTTTGAAGTTGGTAGTTTTGGGGGTTGGCAAACAGATCTATGTCTGGGCGTCCCCATTTTTGAGTTATCATTGTAAATACTTGTGGATCTAGTTTCCACTCGTGGGGATCCATGATGTTTCTGCTTAGGTCGTCTGCCAATGCGTTCTTCTTTCCTGGCAGGAATTGTGCTTGTAATTGAACTTGGTAAGTCGGTGCTGTGTTCCACAAGGTCACTGCTTGCCTGCATTGAGGGCAGGAGTGTGTAGCCCCTTGCTTGTTTATGTACCACATTACTGTGGTATTGTCTGTCATTATTAGTTGTCCTGGGTGTAAGAGGTCCTTGAAAGCTGTCAGGGCATTCTGTACAGCTAGCACTTCTTTTTGATTGATGTGCAGATGCCTTTGATCTGTAGTCCATTTGCCTTGAATGCACTGTCCTGCCATGTGTGCTCCCCAGGCATAGTCCGATGCATCTGTTGTCATAGTTTGCCTGGCTGTGGGTAAGGTAAAAGGCTGACCCTTGTTGAGGTGACATGCCTGTGCCCACCATAGAAACTCCTGTTGAAGGCAGGGAATGAGAGGTATCATTGTTTCCAAGCTGTGGCGAGTCCATACGCTTTTCAGGTACCATTATAATTTCCTCATATGCAGTTTTGCAAATGGCATTAGTAGCATGCAAGATGCCATGAATCCCAAGGCCTGCAGAATTTTTCTTGCAGGGAGTTGGGTCTTTGTTGCCATTACTTTGAAGTATTGAGTCAGTTGTAGTTGCTTGTCTGGCGTGAGATAAGCAATCTGGGCCGTTGTATTCAAGCTGGCACCCAGGAATATTATGTTTTGTGAGGGCACTAGTTTTGATTTCTTTTCGTTTACTGTGTACCCTAGGCAACTTAGGTGTTTGACAAACGCCAGATGTTGTAAGAGAATGCCCTTGCTTTCTGCTTGAATGAGGCAGTCGTCCAGGTATGGGTATATTTGAATTCCTCTTTGTCTGCAGTATGCAATTACTGGTGCCAGGCATTTTGTGAAGACCCTGGGCGCAGTAGATAAGCCAAAAGGCAGTGCAGAGAATTGTTAATGGGTTGAACCTGCAATGAAATGGAGGTATCTTCTGCAATTCTGTCTGATAGGGACATGCAGGTATGCCTCCTTGAGGTCCAACATTACTAGCCAAGCCTTCTTGCCCAATATGGGAAGAGGCTGCTGAAGTGTTAGCATCTTGAATTTGGGTACTTGCAAGTAGGTGTTTAGAATTGAAAGGTCCAGAATGGGTCTCCATGCATTGTCCTTTCTGGGGACTAGAAAGAGCCTTGAGTAAAATCCTTGTCCTTGCTCCTGTGTAGGTACCTGGTGAATGGCTCTCATGTCTATGATGAGAGCTGTAGTTTGTTTTTGTGCCTCTGCCCATTGATTTGGTGGCAGGTTTGGAATTCCCTTTATCCTTGGCAAGGTGTGAAAATGGAATCTGTATCCTTGTGAGACAATGTCTAGGACCCATTTGTCTTTTGTGATGATGTGCCAGTTGTCTGCAAAAAGTGCTAATTTTCCTCCCAAGGGAGCTGCCAAGAGAGTTTTGCTTGTCAGTTTGATGGTTAAGTCATTGTGTTCATCTTCTAGTAGTTTGGGGCCCGTCTTCTCCTCCCTTCTAGGTAGCAGCACCCCATTGGCGAGGTTTGTAAGGGGCTTGTGACTGACCTCTGCCCCTTGGGCGTCTGTATTTGTCCCTCTGTGGTCTGTCAGAAACTGGAAAGGACCAATTTTTTGTTGGCCAATTTCTGCTGAAGCGAGGGGGTTGTACCTGTAAAAAATCCTTCACCGTCTGCATAGACTTTGCTTACCCTCCATTTTCTTTAAAACCTCTTCTGCTTTGACACCAAATAAGACATCCTGCTGTAAAGGTGCATCTAATAGTTTTGCTTTAACATGATCAGGCAGGGTTTGTTCTTTTAACCAAGCATGTTTACGTATGACAGACCCAGTAACAGCTGCTCTACAGGAAGCTTCCAATGAATCAAATCCACATTGTAAAGTATGTTTGCCCACTTGCTCAGCTGCATGCAACAGATCCTGCATTTCCTTGAATTCAGACTGTTCAGAATGTGTACTCATCTTTTGTTTTAATTGAGACATTAGGAATTGCTGATATTTCAGCATGTGAAACTGACAATTTAATGCTCTCATAGCTAGAGTAGCTGAGGTCTACACCTTCTTCCCCCACCTATCTAGTGCTCTGGAGTCCCTTTCAGAGGGTATAGGATTTTTAGCCATAGAAGCCTTAGCCCCTTTGGGACCCTGGGAAATTATTTCTGGGTCAGCAACAGGGCTTTTATAAAGGAATTTGTGTGAGTCAGGTACTCTGTAGTATCTGTCTGGTTTGGCTGGAGCAGGAGGTAGAGAGTCTGGATTTAGACTAGATTCTATGTAAACATCATCCACAATGTCTAAAACTGGAGGGATAGCAAGTGGTCTGTGCTGGGGAAGTAAAAGGAACTCTCGGAGCCTTTTCTTTGAATCGGAGTAGTCCTGGCCTTCCCAATGGAAATGTTCCCTCATGGTATGTAAAGTTTCCCCAGAGGAATAGTCTTCAGGGGGAGATGCTGAGGGAATAGAGTCTTCAGCATCAGAGTCTTCATAAGGGGGAAAGGAGTAATCCTGTTCCTCACAGGAGTCTGAGGAAATTGAAACCTGGTCAGAGGAGGCATAATCCTCCTCTTGTCTTGGCCTTTTGTCTGGAGGGGTTTGGGAACCTCTGATTAGGGTAATCAAATCTTCAGCCATCTTAAGCATCTGTTTCTTAGGGCCTTGAACTGGAGACTGATGTACAATCTTTTTAGGTTTTAATGGAGTTTTAAGCTTAGCATAAAATTTAATGGTAAGAGCAGTCGGTCTGAAGACACCTTCTGCAACCGGATGCATTTCCACAGCACCGGTTTCTCCTTCTACAATGGTGTCGGTAGGGCCTAATGAAGATGGCTGCGTCGGCCTAGTACTCTCAGATTGAGAATCCGAAGCGGTCTGGGGCTCCAATTCTGCGGTCGTCAGGGGCTGCGTAGGTGCCTCACTGAAAACTGGAGAACCGTCGACAGGCCCAGCAGAGGCCTCGGAGTCTGGCTTGGTTCTAGGCTGCCTGTCCTTATCTTTCCGTTTTTTATGCATGCCGGTCGTCGGTTGCTCTGACGGCATGGTATAATTAAATTTCCTACCGAAGTAGTGTCGAGCAAAATCAAAGCGATGCTTGATAGTTCGCTTATTGAACCTAGCACAAAACCGACAACCAGTGACGTTGTGGTCTGGGCCTAGGCAAGGTATACAATAAGAATGGAAGTCCTTATGAGGTATTTGCTTCCCACAAGAAATGCAATTGTTAACTTTTTCTGACATCGGACTGAGGCAAGAAAAGGTTCCCCAACAGGGTACTTAGCTTTATTGAAGACTTCGGACTGAAATTCGATTCGAAAATCTCAGGTGTCGGCCGACCGGCACTTGCGAACTGCTTCTGCTTCGGATACTGCACGGCAAGAAAGACTGAAGAAAATGGCGTTGGATGCCTCATATACCCCTGGCACACTGACGTCACGGAAGAAGCGACAGCAACAGACGCCGGACCAAGACTTTGGAACTCAGGCCGACTGTGGGACTGCCTGACGACAGGATAACCCAAGTGTGATGACCGCAGCAGGGTAACACGAAGAACATCACCTTGGCAGTATGGAAGCATTTCTACACCTCTCTCTAAAGTGAAATGCGGCGGTATGTACTGCTTAATGTAAGAACATTAGTCAGCACATATATTTGTAATGTGTAATCATCACAAAGTCGAGAACACTCCATCTTCTTTCGGCTGTTCCCGTTAGGGGTCGCCACAGCAGATCACCTGTTTCCATTTCTTCCTGTCCTCTGCATCTTGCTCTGTCACACCAACCACCTGCATGTCCTCTCTCACCACATCCATAAACCTCATCTTAGGCCTTCCTTTTCCTGTTACCTGGCAGCTTCATCCTTAGTATCTTTTTCCCAATATACTCCGCATCCCTCCTCAGCTCATGTCCAAACCAACGTAATCGTGCTTCTCTGGCTTTGTCTCCAAACCTTCCAACCTGGGCTGACCCTCTAATATACTTATTCCTAATCCTGTCCACCCTCGTCACACCCAGTGCAAATCTTCACATCTTTAATTCTGCCACATCCAGCTCAAACTCCTGCCTTTTTGTCAATGCCACTGTCTCCAACCCATATAACATAGCTGGTCTCACTACCCTCTTGTAGACCTTCCTTTTCACTCTTACAGGTACTCGTCTGTCACAAATCACTCCTGACACTCTTCTCCACCCACTCCATCCTGCCTGTACTCTCTTCTTCACCTCTCTTCCACACTCACTGTTACTCTGAGCTACTGACCCCAAGTATTTAAACTCATCCACCTTCGCCACCTCTACTCCTTGCATCCTCACCATTCCTCTATCCTCCCTCTCATTCACACACATATATTCTGTCTTAGTCCTGCTGACCTTCATTCCTCTTCTCTCTAGAGCATATCTCCATCTCTCCAGGGTCTCCTCCACCTGTTTCCTACTCTCACTACAGATCACAATGTCATCTGCAAACATTATAGTCCACGGGGACTCCTGTCTGATCTCGTCTGTCAACCTGTCCAACACCACTGCAAATAAGAAAGGGCTCAAAGTAGAGAACACTGTACTGCAAAATGTAAATAAGTACTCTTCTCTATAATGTAAAAATATTATTGCAGACCTGCACAGTATCAGAAAAGGATAAAACAGTACTTGTCTCCGAATGCAAGACTCGATGCATGTAAAATGGGAAATGTTACTCTCATAAATTTTTATCATACGAAAATGTTATTCAGTATATATCCTGGAAATATAAGACTGTCACTCAACACTCATATCTGTAACACTAGAATATTAGCGTATGTAAAACTGCTGCTCAATACAAATATCTGAAATACAAAATATGAGGCTTATTTAGTACATCTCTACAATAAATTTTATAAATGTTGCACAGCACTGAGCCCCATAATGTGCGGATGCTGCTTTACACACAAATATGTAATCTAAGAATGCTGTTTGACATACAAGTCTGTGATTTCAGAATGCCAACCAGTAAAATTAATTCAGTCATCAGAATGTCTCTCAGTATACTGACAAGCACAATTCTGTAATATATTAATTTGCATGCGTTTCTTAAAGGAGAACTCCACCCAACTGTCAAATTTTTTCTTCCCAAAAAGTGATTTTCCTTACCTGTAATCCAAAACTAACACATCGTATACAGAAAAAAAACATAATTTAATAGTTATTCCAATTGTTTTATGTCTGCTCTGATTTCTGTTTGCCTTTCTTTCCTACATTTGTCTCATCATCTGCTACATCATGAAGGCTACTAAGTGTCAAGCAGAAATTGGAAATCAAACCAGAAACAGATAAAAATCAGGCAGCAACTGAATGTACCAAAAAACAAAAGAAAGAATACAAGGTGAAGGACCAGATAAGAATGCAAGAAATGTGGAAAATGCATAAATATACTTGCAAATACAGAATACTTCTGGAAGAACCTCATGTTGATCAGCAACAAATATAGGAATGGTTAAGGAGAGGTGAATTCAAATCAAGAGATGAAAGGTTAACATTGGTAGCACAAGACAGTGGGCTACATACACGTTGGTTTACAAAGTCCATTGAACATGTGGGAGAAAAAGACAAATGTAGGTTCTGTAAAACCAAATCATACCCCTGATGTCATTGCGGTAACAGAAACCTGGCTTAAACCACACAACCTAGATAAAGATACCCCCCCCTACCGGCTATAACATGATTTGCCTAGACCGAATGAACAAAAAGGGTGGGGGAGTTGCCACAGTCTATTCTAGTAATCTCACTATTTCTCTCGTCAGAAATCCAAAGCCATCTTTATCCCCAGCAGAAATACTGGCAGTTAACCTTAAACTAAACAACTACACTGCAATCACTATAGTAGCCACCTACATTCAACCAAGTGATAATATTCCAATACTGGAAAACATTCTCTCCTATTTTTCCCTGAATATCCCAAATGAAACAATCCTCCTTGGTGACATTAACATCAATTGACTAACCCTTAATAACCCTGGAGCCATGCACAGTATTAATCTATATGGATTTACCCAGCTAATTACTAAGCCAACACACTCTAACACCACCCACACTACAAATACCCTCGTAGATTGGATACTTGTCTCAGCTCCATCCAAATATCACAATCCTGAAACTCTTCCTGATTCCCTGAGTGACCACTCACCTATAAAAGTGCTAAGATATACTAGTCACCTCCCAAAACCACACAAATTTTTTACCAGGCATAATCTCTCCAATTTTCACCTGGAAACTTTTAACACTCTAATATCCAGAGTAAACTGGGACTTCCTCACTCAGCTTCCCTTAGATGAGGCTGTCATTGCTTTCAACTCTACTTTTCTGGATATCGTTATCTCACTAGCCCCACCTCGTAAAATCAGGACAAAAGCTAAAATATCTCCTTGGCTAACAAAAAACACAAGAACTCTCATGAAGTCTAGAAACAAGTCCTGGAAAAAATGGCTACAAACAAAAAATCCTTATGATCTACAAAGATACAAAGAAACCTGGTCAAAAGACTAATCAACAAAGACAAAAAAGAATTCTACTATAACTCCCCTACAACACTAAAATCAGACCCAAAAAAGTTCTGGCACACAATCTATCACATGCTCCATCCAGGAAACCCTACCTCACCTGACCCTACCCCAGAAAAGACACCAGTAGAAACAGCCAACACCTTCAACACTTACTTTGTGGAATCACTATCCAATCTCTTTAACTCAAATAGTTCCAATACAAAGAACCGCACAAATCCAGCTTTCTCGTCAACAACAACTCCTTCCAAAATCTTTTCCCTCAAGTCCCATCCCCACAACCCACATCCGTACCTTACTCTCCAAACTTAAACCCTGCTCTGTATCTGCAGATAACATCCCACCCTACCTTCTCCAGTCAGCTGCCCACTCACTTGCCTATCCTATCTCTATCCTCATAAACCGCTCCATCTTAGAATCTAAAGTACCTTCCATCTGGAAACACTTCCATACCACACCTATCCACAAAGGAGGTAACTCCACTGAAATCTCTAACTTTAGGTCTACTGCCATCCTCTCCCCTCTATCTAAAGTTCTTGAAAAGTGCATTCATACTCAAGTCATGGATCATCTCTCACAGGAAAACCTACTTACACCTACTCAACATGGTTTTTGACCAAAGCATAGTACCTATACGGCACTCCTATCCTTTCTTAATACTATTTCCTTGGCCAGTGATGAACATAAACTTATCTCGTCTCTTCCTTGACCTCTCTAAGGCATTCAATACTGTCTCACACTCTACTACTAAAACTATCCAACCTCAATTTCTCTCCTGATACAGTGGCATGGTTTGAAAGCTATCGTAGAGAGAGATTCCAATCTGTAAAATGAGATACTGCTCTATCAACTCCACTACAGATACATATGGGAGTCCCTCAAGGATCCATTTTAGGGCCATTACTTTTCAACATCTTCACAAACTTGCTATATGCCTCCTGCCCACACTCCTCTATTATACAATATGCTGATGACTCTACAGTTATAACTATAACTAACTCTCACTCAGAAGTCTTAACAGCTACCCAGTCATCCTTTAACTCAGTAGAAACATGGCTCTCCAACAACCAACTCATCCTAAACCCTAAGAAAACGAAACTCCTACTCTTCCTCCCTAAAACAGCTAACCACAATAAGACCTCCTTCACTATCCAGTCACTCAATAAGACACCAATTGTAGTCGAATCAAGCTCAAAACTCCTTGGTATTGCAATCGATGACCAACTAAAATTTGATCTCCACATAAATAATTGTATCAGGAAAACCCACCTTAAGCTCAGTCTACTATAAAGAAATAACAAATGTCTTACTCAGGAAGCCAGAATAGCCCAAACTCATGCCTATTTTCTTCCCTGCTTAACATATTGCTCTCAAATTCTTACTAACCTTAACTCCTCTCTCCTTGCTAGACATCAGACTACTTATCACAGAGTAGCTAGATTTGCAACCCAACAACCCTACAGATCTCACCACTGTCTCTCACTAAGATACTTAAACTGGCTCGAACTGTCCTAACTCCTCCTCCTCTCTCAGCTCCAAACCATACACTCAATCCTATATCAGCCATCTTTTTGTCCAGCCTTACACTCTATTATCTCCCACTATGCTCTTACAAGAAACCTCCGTAGCTCTTCCCAAGTCCTTCTTAAAATCTACAAGCCCAAATCTAAAGCAGGACAAAACGTACATAGCTACCGCCCCTCTACTGAATGGAACAAACTTCCCCTCGAGATTCGTACACAGGCACATCCCAAACAGTTTAAACTAACACTAAATGAATATTTCAATAAGAAATGGATCTGCCGATGCTCAAACCCTCCTTGAAAACTTTCCATTCTCATCTTTTCCTCAGTCTACGTACTTCTCTCTAATACTCACAACTACTGGTCTGATTTTTTTTTTTTTTTTAATCAAAACACCTGATTTTTGTACTTTATATTCCTTTCTGCTTAACTAATATATGTACAACCAATTGTTATCTGTATAAGATTTAACTGTATTCGACTTGTATAAAATCTATACTAATGTACTTAATGTTATACTTGTATGTACTGGAGCTTTTCTCCCCGGGCCTCTGCTGAAAAAGGGCCTCGGCTCAGTCAGACATTCCCGGTCAACAAATGTAAAATAAATAAATAAATAAAATAAATGTAGGTTCTGTAAAACCAAACTGGAAACAGTTGCACACCTCACTGCTGGTTGTGTCATACTAATGGCAGAAGGATTGTATGCTAAAAGGCATAATAATGTGGTGAGACTGGTGCACTGGGGATTGTGCAAACATTATGATACTGAAGTTGCTGAAAAACACTGGAAACATGAGCCACAAAGCATCATAGAAAATTATGAAGTCTACATCACATGGGATCATCCATTACCAACAGTTCAAAAGACAGATGCTAGAAAACTGGATATAGTGTTCCAAGAAAAGAGGACAAAAGTAGCATTGATCATTGAAACTGCCACACCCAGCGACTACAGTGTCTTGCGTACAGAGACAAAGTTATAAAATATCAGGATTTGCAAGCAAAAATGAGAGCAATGTGGAAGAAAGATACCCAGATAGTTCCAATAGTAGTAGGAGCAACAGGTCTTATAACAAAAGAGTCTATAATCATATTTGGATATGCTGCCAATACATGTAACTCTGTACGAACTGCAGAATGAGTCATTACTGGGCACACTGTGGGTGCTGTGAAGAGCACTCTGTCTGACATCTAAGAGTGAAACAATACTCATTTTGTGAACTTTAATCGTACTTTAACTTAGGAATGGGGTCCATTCCCATCATGCTATTAGTAACCAAAAAGGTTTGGAGAAATTAAAGTGAGCTACTAAGAGAGTGACAGAGTAATTAAGTTAGATCACTTATTCCATCTACAAAGCCACTAAGAAAACAATGGCATGTAAATGTGTCTTCTCAGTCACAGATTGCCAGCATCACAAGTGCAAGAAAAACAGTATAGCCTGTTGGCTGAAAAAAGCAAAGCTTTCAAGCTTAGTTTTCAGTTGGAAATGAGCAAGAAAACGCATTATACTTATTTTATGTTTTTTCTTATTACAAATTATGTGTCTTTCCCTTTAATCGAACTGTGAGTAATTCGAAGAAAACATTTTCATCCTAGTTTTCTTGTTTTTTGTAAATATTTGATTTTGCATGTTTTCTACACTTTATTTTCTGTAAAAGTGCATGTTTTGTGTTTTGTTACAGCATTTATAAAATTGTATACAATGTTTTGTTCGGATAAGTCAGTGAGCTGGGGAAGGAAGATTAACATCAAAGACTCTAATTCTAGCTACAGTATTAAAAAGTGTGAATGCAGCAGAAACCGTCTCAGTCCAAGTAACACCTCTTAACCACAGGGCTCAGAACACTAAACTAGAGTTATTTTGGAAAAAAAAAAAAAAAAAAAGAAGTTATGTCTTACCATAACATTCCATCTGCGTTATTCATCTTCTTTTATTCATCACTGATGGGTTCGGTTCTGAGCCCTCGGAACTGAGTCAGCCTTTTTACCAAGCTCATGCCAGCCAAAAAAAACTCTTGAGCTAAGTTTCTACCCAGAATGCCCTTCTCCCTATTACCTCAGATTGAGTTGCTAGACAAAAGGAAGAGAAGCAGAGGCCACTTCTGTGCAAATACCCTAGGGCACCACTTAGACCCAAAGCATCCCCCAGGAGTCTTTGGAGGGGGAAGGAGGGAGGGAAGTGATGAATGAAAGACGATGAACAACACAGATGGAACATTATGGTAAGATATAACTTCTTTATCTGATGCTGTTAATCTTCTTTCCATTCATCACTGATGGGACAGAATCTCAAGCTACCTTGAGGTCCAGGGGCAGCCCTTATGGAAGAACATTCATGAGTGCCATTGAGCCGAAGGCAGCTCTCCCTCTAGAGACCAAGTCCAATTTGTAATGACTGACAAAGGTATGAGGCTTAGCCCAAGTAGCTGCTGGGCACATGTCATCCATGGAAGCCCTGGAATGGAAAGCCACAGATGTTGCCATAGATCTAGTGGAGTGAGCTTTAACTTTTGGCATAGGTTCATTATTGGGGGAACAGATGAAACGTATGCAGTCCCTTAGCCATTTTGATAATGAAACCTTGGATATAGCCTCTCCCATTCTGGGCTTAGAAATAGAGATAAAAAGCTGTTCAGATTTACGAATAGTATTGGTCCTGTCTAGGTAAAATCTCTTGTCTATGCATATCTAAGGAGTGAAGGCAGTACTCTCCCCTATTGGCAAAATTCGGAAAGAACACTGGTAGGTCACTGGTCTGATTTATGGAGAATTCAGAAACAACTCTGGTGTGAAAGGAAGGATACTCTGTCTTTATGAAAGACTAGATAGGGCCTCTTGATACACAATACTTGCAGCTCCGAGACGCTTCTAGCAGACATGATGGCTACCAAGAACAAGGATTTCCAAGACAAAAACTTTATGTCACACTTCGCAGCAGGTTCAAAAGGTTTCTGGGTCAAAGACTGAAGGATTAGAGTGAGGTTCCATGGTTCCACGGGCTGTCTGACAGGAGGCCTGATATGGGAGGTCCCCTTGAGGAAAGCCTTGCAAATGCGTAAAGAGATAAGAGGGGTGCCATCTATACCATTGTGGAAATTGGAAATTGCCTCTAGATGGACTCGTACGGTAGAGGCAGAGGTTCCATTATCAAAAAACTTAAAAAACTTAGCCAAGTATTGAAGCACTGCAGTAAATGGAGTCGAATATGTATGTAGCATGTTATCCTTGCACCAGATGGAGAACCTTTTCCATTTATCCTGATATAGTCTTCTGGTGGATGATTTATGAGAGGCCAGAATGATGCATCGAACAGGTGAGGAGAGATTAGCTTTCCTGGCTACTAGTGGAAGTGGAGAAACCAAGCAGTCAGCTTGAGACTGGACAGATTTGGGTGACTCAACACTTGGAAGTGAGTAATCAGATCTGGAAAGGATCCAGAATCCATGGCAGGTATACTAGGTGAGGCCGAAGGAAGGGGAACCAAACTTGTTGAGGCCAGAATGGGGCTAAGAGGATCACCTTGCATCTCAACCAAAGAGCTTTCTTTAGAAATCGTGGGATCAAACGAATGGGAGGATAAGCGCAAATAAGTCCTGTGGGCCAATCGTGGATCAGAGCGTCCCTCAGTGACTTCCCCTCTGGGGGAAGTAGGGCGAAATAGCTGCTATACTTGGTGTTTGATGGGGAGGCAAAAAGATCGCAGCAGGGCTGGCCCCAGTGGCTGAAGATTGCTGACACCACCTCAGGGTTGAGGCATGAGGATGCATCTTTCCAGTTTGTCCGGAATCACATTGGAGCTCACCGGGATATGTGTTGCTATCAGAAAGCAGTTGGAAGCTATCCCCCACCACCAAATTCTCATGGCTTCTCGACACAGGGGATAGGACTTGGTTCCTCCTTGCTTGTTGATATACCAGACCAATGACATATTGTCTAACTGAATTGCAATTGTCCAGAAAGGGAGAGCTGAATGGAAGGCCTGCAATGCTAAGAGCACAGCTCTCAGTTCCAGAACACTGATATGCAACTAGGCCTCTGAGGTGGTCCATGTGCCTTGGACAGTCTTTCCCTGAAAATGGCCCCTCGACCCGATCAGGGAAGCATCCGTGGTCACAATGGCTGTGGGCAGAGGAGATTAAAATGGACGACTCCAAAGTTCTACCTCTGGCCTCATCCACCAAAGCAGGTCCTGTTTGCAGGAGTTGGTTATTCGAATCTGGTAACTGAGGGGGTGACAGTTTGGGAACCACTGACAAAGAAGGAGCCGTTGCAGAATCCGCATGTGTAGCTTTGCTAGAGGCACTATTGGGATTGACGCTGCTATAGAACCTAGGGCCTGAAGAACTTCCCTTGCAGAGACTGTTGTTTGAGAGAGTTTTACCTGGAGTTGAAACCTCAATCAATGGAGTCTACGAGTTGGGAGAGATACCAGACGGGACTGAGTATTGAACACTGCTCCAATGAACTCTATTTGTTGTGTAGGGATAAGATTTGATTTCTCCCAGTCTATCGTTATTCCCAACAACTTTGCCAGAGAGACAGTATAATGCAGTGCTGTTACCAGAAGATGCTCGGTGGGGGCAGTAAGGAGCCAGTCGTCTAGATATGGAAACACCCAGAATCCTTTTAGACTCAAGTGAGCTGTTACCACTGCCATGCATTTCGCGAACACTCTGGGGGCTGTAGAGAAACTGAACGGCAGGGCACGGAATTGATAATGACTGGCTCCTAGCAGGAAGTGAACCAGACTCCTGGAGCGTTTGTCCATCTTGATGTGGTAATACACATCCCGGAGATCTATAGAGCACATCCAATATCCTTCTCTTAAAAAAGGAAGAATGGACTGAACCGTGACCATACGGAATTTGGTATGGGTGACAGACTTGTTCAAGCTGCTGAGATCCAAAATGGGTCTCCAGTCCCCTGTCTTTTTTGGCACCAAAAAGAATCTAGAGTAAAATCCGGATCCACACTGGTCTGGTGGGACTGGTTGGATGACTCTTTTTTGAGACAGCTTTATAATCTCTGAAGCTGCTTCTTCCCTTTGACTGAGTGGAACGTCGGAAAGTTTTCTTGGAAAATTTGTCTGACAAGAAAGGGGAATGGTGTAACCTCTGGTGATAATCCTCTGTACCCAACATTCAGTGGTAATGGATTGCCAGGCAGCTTGGTGCAGAAAGAAACGACCCCCGACTGCTTCCAGAGGTAAGCAATTGGGCTGCTCCTCAGGAACGCTGATAAGGCTGTCCAGAGAAGGAATCCCTGGAGCTCTGATTATGAGGACCTCCTATGCCTTTATAGGGGTGTCTTCCAGAATTGTTACCCCCTCTGCCACTGGCAGTATCATCAACATGTACGGCACGGAAGGGGACTCAGATTTCTTATGCCACATCTTTCCACTCCTCTGATTCCTGGAGAAGGTACGCTGAGGGCTGGAAAACCGTAGGCCTATGGCAGACAGGGTCTTTCTGTCTTGCTCACAGCTGGCTAGCATGTCCTTCAGTTTGGAGCCAAAAAGGGACGAAGCTTCCATGGGAGCATTCAGAAAGTAAGACTTTAAAGGGTCTGCAAAATCACAAATGCGCATTCAGGCATGACGCCTCATAATGCCCGAACCTCCAGCTCTAGCCGCCCCTTCAGATGGATGTGACAGCAACCTCATGGACAAGCTGGATATTGACTCCAGGGTTGCAAGCTGAGAGGCCACTTTGTCCATGACCTCGTCAGACAACTGTCCTACGAGCGTCCCAGAGATTAAGTCCCTCTGGAGCCTCATAAAATGTGCCAAATAATTCAGGGACCATATGGCAAAGGTTCCTGATGTAAAAACATGCTTCCCAAGTCTGTCCACCCCCCGGGACTCCCTGTTATGTGGGTAGACAGTGGGACTTTCCTCAGCCATGTCCTTTTTCGAGGCCGCCGCCACCACCATAGCATCAACTGGTAACCTTTTGGACCAATGCGGGTTCTCCTCGGGAGGGGAAATAATTTTGTCTGGTCTCCGAGGGATTGCCTCAATGGAATCAGAGTTCTTCCAAGCGTGCTGCACGACGAGCGCATCAGCAGGCGGGGTCATCAAAGAGGTAGAAGGCCATGCGCGAAAAGCCTGCAGGAACACTGACTCCTCAGGCAAAGGATTGGAGGGCTTCCAGTCACCTCTCTGCTTTAACATTTCCAGGATGTCTCCAAAGGAGACATCATCAGGAGGTGACCGTGGGGACCCTTTCACTATCATTGTAATCTGTGTGTTCCATTAAGGACTCCTCGGGTGAGTCCATGTGCTTCCTCTTGCATGTCTTCTTTCGAGGGGGCTCCTCAGTGGGGGTCTCTGAGGAGGACTCGGAAGAGCGAGTACCCTGAACAGGGGTGTCCTGGGGGGTGGTCTGTAGCTCAGGGGTGAAAACGGGTTCCGACATCAAAGGAGTGCTGCCAGAAACAAGAGCCCTCTCCATTGCGCAGAAGGCAGGCCCCGCCCGGAGAGGGATGGAAGCCCAGAACGGAGAAAGACAACCTCTGGACCGGGATCACACCCTGCTCCGACAAACCTGCCCCCCAAGGATGGAGCCTCAAGGAGGATCGGAGTGGACGTGGCTATCGGCACAGAAGAGGGAACCAAGGAGACAGGTGCCTCCATTCCCCGGGCCGATGCGCTCATCCCCCAATCCCCAGATTGAGGAAGGACCGGTTCAGTGGGAACTGAAGACCAAAGGGACAAACTCGGAGCTGGAGTGAGATGTACCGTAGACGCTGAGGTGATGGGTTCTAAGAAGGCTTCAGAACAAAGATGGTCGAAGGAGGAGTGTAAGATGGAGTCGGTGGATAAGGCAACCCAAGTCCTGCAGGTGGATGGGTCTTAGAAAGTGAGGAAATCCCCTTGGCTAACAACAGCTGGTCTACAAGATACAACACATCGTGTTCAGAAAGACTGCTGGTGGATCTAGTGGATACTATGGATGGGGAGTCAGGATGTTCAATGAAGGGGCTATACGCTTGGCCCAGAAATGGATCTACAGAGGGGGAGTATCGGGTCCGTGGTGCAAGGTCTGCCAGTACCGAAGTCTCTAGTTTCAAGACCAGAAGTAAAGGGGTCAAATCCAGTGAGGTCGGTACAACACTCGGTGCAGAAGTGGCACTCACCAAATGGTCAGTTCCAAAATGGAAACTAATAGTGTAGTCAAAGGTGTGCCCTGAGCCGAAGTGGCCACAGGTGCCGAAGTCAAAATAGGTGTAGTAAGGTCTATGATCGGTGCTGGGGGCAAGACTGGTGCCAAAATGGGCACTGGTATCAAAGATTTTGAGATGGTCGGAGCCGAAGAGGTAGATTTATACTCCTAAGATAACTTTAGAATCTTTGATTTCCAGGCTTGCTCTGATCACCCACTGGAACAGAGTGGGATCTCTTTTTGTCCTTAGAAGGAGGGGTTGAGACCTCCATCGCAGAAATGGTCTCTGAGAAGGGAGACTTGAGTAACACTTTCAGAATGAGTTTATTTTTGAAACTCTGACAAATGTCACATGGAGGCTGCACCAAAAGGTGGGACACTCCCAAACAGTATACACAGTCATCAAGAGAATCACTGTTAGGTAGCTTGTCCTTACATGAAGTACAATGCATAAAACCTGAAGTACCCTTCTTATCTGAAATCTTGATAGAAAAAAACCACCACAGGCCAACTGTATAATCCAACTATAATCAAAGTCAACTCCGTTCAAAAAAGTCACAAATATAACACTACACTGGTATGACAGAGAAAAGAAGGGAAACACCTGAATAAAAGTCAGCTAATAGGTTAAACAATACCAACTATGGTATTGAAGAAATATCACAAGGGTAAGGGAGGAAAAGCCGTACCAACAATGGTACTTGAAAGTGCACTGACGGTAACTATGGGTAGAGAAGAAAAACCAAGGCCAGACAGAGAAAAAACACTAGAAATACTAATCACTTAACATTTGAAGATATCCAAAATTTTTCACACAAATATCAAAAAAGTTTCACTTAGCTGAGAGCTCGGCTGAAACGCAGCTTTATGGCTACGAGGCAAACGAAATCTAAGGTAACAGGGAGAAGGGCATTCTGGGTAGAGACTTAGCTCGAGAGTTTTTTTGGCTGGCACGAGCTTGGTAAAAATGCCGACTCAGTTCCGAGGACTCAGAACTGAACCCATCAGTGATGAACGGAAAGAAGATTAACAACATCAGATGAACAATTGGGCGGTGCAGTGGTGCAGCAGTTAATGTTGTCGCCTCACAGCAAGAGGTTCTCGGGTTTGATTCTCAGCTGGGGTGCCTTCTGTGCAGAGTTTGCATGTTCTCCCTGCGTCCGTGTGGGTTTCCTCCAGGTACTCCGGTTTCCTCCCACATTCTAAAGACATGTGTCTAGAGCATCTCTCCCCGGGCCTCCGCTGAAAACAGGCTCTGTGGAACCTAGTTGGACTTTCCCGGTCAACAAATGTTAAATTAAAATAAATAAATAAATCAATAAACTCAGCTACATTTTCAAGCCTATTATTCAAACATTCCTTAAAATGTAGTACTAGGTATGGCCACTAATGAAAATCAAAGGAAGCAAAGTAATTAAAACTGTGGCTTGATGCTGACAGTCAAAAGTAGACAGTCATAGTGATGTTGTAAGCAAATTCTCTCATCATAAGGATTTCTCTCTGTCCTTCTAAAATGACAGAAGGGAGGTAAAAGCATTAACTGTAAAACAAAACCATGCTACCCATAGTAGCCCTCCTTTCAGGCTATTTTACTTACTCTGATACAGAGACATTAGTAATGCAGAAAAATTCAAGATATACTGAAAAATATATTTTTTTACATTTTTGGGTGCAGTTCTTCTTCAAATATAATAATATTAAAGTACTCATCTACATAATACAAGCACATTACTCCGTGCAAAGCTCTGTAATGTTAAAATGCTATTGCCAGTTCTGTAAGATTCCCATCTATGTTCCAAATGATATGGGTTCAGTTAGCAGTCCAGACACAGAAGCAGTTGTCGGGAAGAGTGAACTGATGAGGCATTGCCTGACTGGCTCCCTCATGAGGGAGAAAAGCACTGCAATTGCTCAGGGTGCATACCTCATGCTAAATCTCTGGAGGTAGGAGATCACATGGTGGCACTTACTGCAAGAAAGACAGGGCCTCCAAGGGTTATGTTACTCAAAGAAGTTGTAACCTCCCTTGTGACAGCTCAGTGCATTTCCACTTTTGGACATGAGTAGGTAGTGACACATGCAAGGATGATAATATGGTGCAAGAAGAAAATTCTTCTGTCAGTTTCCTGGATGAGGACCATGTGGGTGACCTCCTGTCCCCAAAGGGGAGATAATGGGTGATGGCAGCCCCAGTAATGGCCTAATGGTAAACAGCAGCAGAGGTAAAAAAGTTATACTAGACATATTTCTTATAATCTCAGAAAGTAATTTTGTATTTATCCCTATAATAAAAGAATACAAATTAACAAAATGTTTTATAATATAACACGGTAATTAAATACCAAACATTCATCCTGTAATGACAGAATATTACTCATTGCAGACTCTGCTACATTGTTCTAGCTCTTAACATTGATGCTAAGGGAAGCACACATGTAAGTTAAAAGGGGAGTACATTAACAAAGCCTTCTCTCAGTTATCTACCACTACAACCAGGACAGTTATTACATATGCCCCATTTCCTCAGTGAGCACTGGAGTATACCTGCAACGTCCATCTGCAGCTGCACTTCTGAATCACTTACCGCCTACATCTTGAAACTCCATAAAACTGTGACAAGTCACTACAATATTGACAAACTTAACGTCATCTTGGAATCCATAATGACATGACAAACATGCCACTGGGAATCACTTACCATCTACATCTTGAAATCCATAACGCCGTGCCAAGTCATAAGTGAAGAGCACTTTCCCACTAAGTTTCATGATGTTACGATCTGAAATGCAGAAGTAAAGAGAACACAGTGTTTATCTGGGCCAAAAGTTATTTATCTCCCTCTCATCTGTAGTGTCAAGATCTCAAGATCACAGTCTCATCCATTTTCTTACTCCTAATCCCAGAATAACAAGGTCACTAGATGTTGTACCTTGTTCAGTTAACCAGTCATTTGGTTTCATGGTCATACATTAACTGCAATCTAGCCACAAATCTCATATTTAACAAACACATGCTGTTCCAATGGTCTAATGGATAAGACATTGGGCTCCTAAGCCAGAGATTGTGGGTTTGAGTCCCATCTGAGGTGATAAAATCTGAGGATGGGAGGCTGGTGTAATGGTTAAGGTGTTTACAAGGTTTCAGTCTCATGAAAGGGACACTGCCTCAGCTTAAAATGGTCCGCAAGGACAACTAGCACAGTATTTGCCTCTGACTACGTGAGATTTTTAAGGTCAGCTGTTTCATCTGCACAAAATGATAAGTTCTGGGATCTTAGTTTTACAATCAAATTCTTATTGCTTTATCCTCAAACTTGAGGCAATATGACCACAAAACTATTTGCAATGACAACCTTGTATGTAAAAGGACTGCATGACCACTGAAAAAAACAAAAAAAAGATTAAAAGGATTTAATGCAAAAAGATGGAATGCTTGGAGTTCAGAGACCCTCGGGAAAAAGGAAATGCCTTTTTTATGAAGGTTTCCAAATCTGTAGTTAGAAGGATTAAATAGCAAACTGTGGGGAGATACAAGATCAGTTAATTTTTTTGTCTTTGAGCACCATCTCACTCTAATCTTTTTTTTCTGTTCAAGAGTACATCAGACCAAAAAAATAATAATAAATTAGCCAAGTGATCAATTAGATTATAAATTAGGTGCATAAACCATATTATTTTAAAGAGATTTACAATCTAAGATCTTAAAACTGCATGTCATACCACAGCAGCCTTTGTCCTAGTTCTGAAATATCACTGAATCTGAAATCCTGATATCCTATGACGCAAAATTGCTTCACTTCACAGACACCTCATTCCAAGACAGCAGAAGCAAAACCAGATCCAATGCAGTCTAAAGTTCATCTCCTTCTAATGCTGAATAAAGTGCTACAGGGTGAGTAATATGCCTGCTGCTGTCTCAGTATTACCTGTTAAAATATCACTTAAGATCTCTAACTCACCTATATCAGCTAGCACTTCAGCATCACCAGGGATCCCACTATGAGTAGGGTGAGTTTTTGGGATAACATGTTGAATATCACCTGAGATAAAAGTATCACCTGCTGCACATTATCTGAGATCCCAAAATCTCCTATCATATAATGAATCTCCAGAATTTGTTACATAACTCAGCTGAGATCTCACTATCCATTCTTGCTACATCAAAAATCATACACTCATATTATGTACATTTCTTGAAATCCGAGGAACACATACTCTATTGCCAAAGAAGTCAGGATTATCAGAAATCTATTTATCAAATGTTATACATCTCATAAGAACTAAAGTTTGAGCACAGTATGGAATATTTAATTGGATATTATAATTACTTTGTGAATGTACAGTCTACAAAACACTGTCAAAGTCATGCATCAGAGTGCACCTGGTATAAGAGAACAGTACGCAGATATCCTTGTTCTTCTGTGAACTAGGGTGTAGGGGTACAGCTGTACCCATGGCATTACTATGCAGCGGAGTGTGAGGGGTACAGTTTTACCCATGCATCAGTACACAGTGGAAAATGGGGGTACAGGTATCTAAGATTTTATCCAAGGTGTACACTGTTCTTAATATTTGAATCAACAGACAAGTAATTGGGGGCTATTTAAATTCTACTGTGTTTTTCTAATAACTGCACAAAAAACAAATACTGTGCATTGTTGTTGCCACCACTGTTTGACTAGCATTCAACACTAATGTTAGTGAAATAAAAGGTTATGTCTTACCGTAAGTTGGCATCTGTGTTGTCTTCCTTCATTCCTCCTCACGACAGGGTCTTGGATCAGACCTTTGGATCAGACTAGGCCACATTCTTCATACATGGAAACGATTCTCAAGCTCCTCCCTCTTACCCATAATTCACTACATCCACCCAAGTACCTCATATCAAATTTGCTGATTCCATGCATCTAACAACCACACAGCAAAGGAACGGCAGAAGAGGCTCAGACATGGGACATAAGAGTTCTTCACAATCCGAGTTACTCTAGAAGAAAAAGGCAGGGGGATGGCTGGATGGGAAAGTGAGGAGAAATGAAGGAAGACAACACAGATGCCAAGTTATGGTAAGACATAACTTTTTAATCTGATGTTGTCTCCTTCATTCCTCTTCATGACAGGGTCAGAGTTCCCAGATACATAGATCCTGGGCAGCCCTCAAGGAAGAATATGCCATACACCATCGAACCAAAGGAGGCACTGCTCCTGGATATGATATCCAACTTGTAGGGCGATACAAAGGTATGACTGTTAGACCATGTCACTGCTGCGCAAATGTCATCAATGGAAATTCTAGAATATTAGGCTGTAGAAGTAGCCATAGCTCTCATGGAATGTGCCCTGGGAGGTCTAGGTAATTCCAATCCCTTGGATGAGTAAATGTGTGAGATGCAGTCAAATATCAATTTCACCAAGATAATATGAGATACTGCTTGTCCAAGTCTATTAGATGAGAAAGCTACAAAAAGCTGATTAGACTTCCTGTGTTGTCTGGTCCTGTGCAGGTAAAAATGGAGTTGTCTATGAATGTCTAGAAAATGGAGAACATACTCCCCTTTATTAGAGAAATTGGGAAAGAACGCTGGTAATTGGGTGGATTAATAATGTTATCAGTAGCTACTTTGGATATATAAAGGATGGATTTGTGCGCAAGGATACTCTGTCTTTATGAAAATGTATGTAAGGTTTGGAGGATACGGCTTATAGTTCAGAAATTCTCTTAGTGGAAGTTATAGCCACCAGGACGACTGTCTTCCTTGACAGAAACTTCATGTTGCAACTTGTTGCTGGTTCGAAGGGTCCCTGGGTCAAAGCCTGCGACACAAGAGTGAGGTCCCAAGGGGGAGATGGGTCCTTAATTGGAAGCCTTAATAAGAAAGTACCTTTCATGAAAGATTTGCATAGTCTAAAAGTGAATAGAGAATGGGATTGACTTATAGTATTGAAAGCTGGAAATAGTAGCTAATTGTAGTTTGATAGTCGAGAAGCTAGCACCTTCATCGAAAAGGGTGCTAAGAAGTAACAAAACGTCTGAAACTGGTGCTGAAAAAGGATCAATGTTCCTGTTCATGGCCCAAACAACAAATCTCTTCCCCTTACTGGAGTAGACTTTTTTAGTGGAAGCCTTTTGCGAGGCTAGAAGAATTTTACTGACCAGGGACTTAAGCCTGGACTGTCTCACTAGGGTTGGAAGTGGAGAAACCAAGCTGTCAATTTGAGGGCTCGATGGTTTGGAAGTTGCATCCCTGATGGATGAGAAAGGAGGTCCTGACATGACTCCAGAATCCAAGGAGGATATTTCAGATGAGACCATAGGAAGGGGAACTACACCTGACGAGGCCAGAATGGGGCAATGAGGATGATTGAGCTCTTCAACCTGTTTGTCTTCTGAAGAAACTTTGGAATGAGTGGAAGAGGAGGGTAACCATACAGGAGGACCTGGGGGCCAATCTTGAACTAGTGCATCCCTCAGGGGCTCCCCTCCAGGAGGGATCAGAGTGAACAACTTGCCGCATTTGTTACTGAGGGGAGAGGCACATAGGTCGCAGCAAAGTTGACCCGAACGGCTGAAGATCACATTTGCCACTGACTGATTGAAGGACTCTCGTGCGGAACCAGGAGGGGTCTGCTGAATCTGTCCACCAGATCATTGGTTTTCCCTGGTATATGCATTGCAACTAGAAGGCAGTCTGAAGGTATCACTCATTCCCACACCCTCATGGCCTCCCTGCACAAGGGGTAAGAACTGGTTCCTCCTTGTTTGTTGATGTACCAGGCAACAGACATGTTGTTAATGTGTACTGCAATAGTCCCCAAGCGGAGAACGTCCTGAAAGGCTTGCAATGTTAGGAGGACTGCTCTCATCTCTAGGACACTGATATGCAACCTGGTCTCAGTAGGGGACCATGTGCCTTGGACCATCTTCCCAGTGTAATGCCCCCAACCCAAACTGTGAAGTGTCTGTGGTCACAGTGGCTATGGGGGGGGGGGTTGTTCAACAACGGTCAGCATAGAATGCCTTTGTCTGACTGTATCCAACAACTGATGTGATGCCTGCAAAAGGGAGTCACCCTAACGTGAAGGCACAATGGCTGAGAGAGGATGGACCACTGTGTTGCTAACGTCCACTGGAGAACCCACATGAAAAATCTGGCTAGAGAGACTAACAGAATGTCAGCAGGATCAATCAAGCTGTGGGGGGTCTCTTGGGCTAACAATTCCTGTACCTGATTTCTCAAAGTGGTTACTCTGTGTGAAGGAAGAGAAACTATTTGATCCCTTGTGTTGAGCTGATACTTATGAATTCCAGGTTCTGTACCAGAGTAAGGTTGGATTTGTTCATGTTTATGGTGATGCCCAGAGAGTGTTTTAACTGGATTAAGTAATCTCTGGTTTGGATTAGCCAATTTCTCATGGAAGTGGTCAGGTGCCAATCGTCTAAATATGGAAACACCTGGAATCCCCTGAGCCTGACGTGAGCTGCTACCACTGCCATGCATTTGGTGAACACCCAAGGGGCTGTAGTGAGCCCAAAGGGCAGTGCTCTTAGGGTCTGTATCAGCATTTTGAAAATTTAATAGTTTGAATCTCAAAATATCGAACTATTAAATTTTCGAATGCTGATATAAAAAAACAAAAAAAAACTAAAGGGTGTAGGCATGGGGGCAAGCCCCAGTGCACCCCCCGCTACTTAAATATACCAACTCCGAGACCGCACTACATTTTAGTAAATGGAAATCTCCCCTTACGGAGATTTCCCTTTACCCGTTCAATATTCTGCACTTCGGCATTCTCGCGACAATATTGCATTCGATATTGTCAACGTTCGAGATGCTGATAGGAACCCTTGCTCATAATTGGTAATGACTAGTTCCCAGCCGGAAGCGCAGATATCTTCTGGACCACCTGTCTATTTTGATGTGATAGTATGTGTCCTTGAGATCTACTGAGCACATCCAGTTGTCCTTGTGCAACTGTGACAGAATGGATGGAACCACAACTATTCGGAACCTCGACTTCTTTACGTATTCATTCAATTTGCTTAGGTCCAGGATGGGTCTAAGGTCCCTTGTCTTTTTCATCACTAAAAAGAAGCAGGAGTAGGTTCTCAATCCTCTTTGTTTGGTTGGGATCTTTTGAATGACTCTCTTTAGCAACAGTTGTTGGATTTCCTGTGCCGCCTGTTCCTTTGATTGGGTGGCACATCGGGAAGGCTTTTGGAATTTGGGGGAAGAAGAGAAAAGGGAATGGAATAATCACAGAATATTATACTTAGCATCCAATGGTTTTGGGTCAACTGGGTCCAGGTTTTGGGGTCCAAAGCTAGTCGTTCCCCGACTGCCTCCAGAGATGGACAGTTGGGGAGCACTGGTAGGGCTTATCAGGAAGGGATTCCCTAAAGCCCTGGTTCTGTGGACCCCTCAGTCTGTAGGCCTGCATCTACCATCAAACACACTCCCTCTGCCTCTAGAGGAAGGTTCCCCACTCAGGTTCTTTAAAGACCTTTGGGATTTGTGAAACCACATTTTCTCATCTCCACATTGGTTCCTCAAGAAGGACCTCTTGGAGGATAGGAACTTTGATTCCAACAGCAGAAAGGGTCTTCACATCCTTTTCACTGCGGGTAAGTTTATCTCAAATTGATGGCCCAAAAAGGGAGGAACCATTTTAAAGAGCATTCATGAAAGATGCCTTAAAGAGCTCTGCAAAATCACACAGCCTCATCCAGCTATGCCTCCCTTAGGGAAAGTCCTGAACTAGCTGCTGATGAGGTGCCATCCATGGTACGGGAGATTAACCTCATAAATGACTTGACGATGGATAAAAGAGTGGTCAACTTGGGAGAAACTTTCTTAAAATTACTCCACAAATATGGAGTCAGAGAGAGGCTGACAGCTCCTTGATCAGATCTTTCTGCAGACAAGCAAAATGAGCCAGGTAGTTCCCACCATCTCAGCGCAAAGGTGGCTGAGGCATACATGCGCTTCTCAATCCTGTCCGGCACTCTAGACTCCTTGTTAGGCAGATGGACATTAGCAATTTCTTCTGACAGCTCTTTCTTAGTGACTACAACCACCACAATGGCATTGACTACAGGACCTCTACTCCAATGTTTGTCTGCGGGGGGTATCAGAAACCTATTGGGTCATTTTAGTATAGGCTCGATGTTGTCCAGTTCCTTCCATGCCCCAAGTCCACCAAGGTGTCTGCTCTGGGGGGGGGGTCACCCAAACATAGATGGGCTCATCCTGAATGCCTCCAAGACAATGGACTCCTCAGAGGAAGGAGGTTGGGCAGACCACACATCTTTCTGCTTCAGGATCTGTAATATGCCCCCAAAGGTGACATCTTCAGATGAGAATCAGGGGGATCCATTCCCCTCATCGAAGTCAGTGTCCTTGGTTAAAGACTCCAATGGGGAGTCAATGTGCCTCCTTTTGCATGTCTTCTTCTGAGGAACTTCCTCAGCTGGGTACTTTGGAGAAGTCACGGAAGAAGGGGATCCCTCCTGAGCAGTGAATTTTTGCAGGCCACTCGAAGCCAGGAGAATTCGTGGCAGGAAGAATGAGATCAAGGCCTGGATCTGACGAGGGTACTGGGGTGGATTGGGGAACACATGCCATCAGATCTCCAACTCGGGAGAAAACCCTCTCCACTATCTGAAAGGCTGAAGAACCAGGAGAAGGCCTTTCCATCTCCCCCGAAGCCAAAACCACCAACAAAAAAACAGGCAGGACTCACCCTGGATTCACAGCCTCCAGGAGGGATTGGACCTGAACTGTTGAGTGCTGAGGTGACTAAGGGAAGGGGGATGACTCTGAAAAGGATGGAGCCAGTCCCAGTCCCCCAGACCCAGCACCGACACCATGGCTCAGAGACTCACTCTGCTCTGAAAAGGCTGAACAGGGTGATTCAAGGATATCCTCGGCATCAAAGAAGGAAGCTTACCCTGTACCGAGCCTGGTGCACACAGTCGTAACAAATCCTGTGACTTTGAAACTGAGACTTGGATCAGAGAAGGAGTCCTGATGCAATGGCCAGGGTAGCTCACGGATCTAACATGGAACAGAGCAGAGACTACCCCTTTTGGATCTGGACCTTGAGAAATCTAAACATCATCCTGTTCATATCTGCCTCAGACCAGCTTCTGAAGGACCTGGATGAAGCCAATGAGGGAAGCCAGGACTGTTTTGACCTGGAAGAGAGAGCAGGAGACCTCGATGAAGACTTGGATCCCGAGGAACTGGATCTGACATAGGAGTCAATGAGGGTGGAGGAGAGATGGTAATAATGTCCCCTGGATCTGAAGGGGCTGAATGGGGAGGCAAGTTCTTTGGGTCTGAGGAAGTCGGATCTGAGAATTTCTAAAGCTGTTTTGCCTCGAGTGTTCCTTGAGGAAAGAGAGAGGGACCTCATTTTAGCCTCTTTTGTGGTAGCTGGGGAAGAAGATGAAGCAGCTGAAGAAGGGGTCTGAGCTTCCAGAGTAAAGGAGGGAAGAACGCCCCTAAGTATCAATTTATTTCTCTGGTCAGTTAACGCCTGTGGATTGAAAGCAACACAAAAAGTACAATCCGCTTTAAGATGATCAGCACCCAGACAATACACCCACTCCTTGTGGGCATGCTGGATGGGGACTTTATGACCACAAGAAGTGCAGCACTTGAACTCCGGAGAAGGTTTATCAGTCATAGCCAAAAAGCCCGCCAAAACACCAACTGTCAACTCAGCAGAAGTAAAGGAAGTGACAGGACTAAGCTAAGAACATAGGTAAGTTCTACAGTTAAACTTTAAGTTTTAAGATTTAAGTTCTGAAATTTTAGGTTTAAAGATTTAAGCTAACTATGAGAGAAAAATAACTAAAAATATTTATTTATTTTTTTTAACAGGAAAAAATCACACAACACACACACTCTATGAAAAGAAAATAACAGAGGAAGGACTTACAGAGCACCCAGGCTATATTACGAGAAAAAGTTTGAGATAAAGCTATCCTCAGCTTGAGAGCATGAGATATGTGTGTGGTATGCTGAAGCGACAAACGAGATCTGAGGTACTTGAGTGGATGTAGTGGATTATGGGTAAGAAGGAGGAGCTTGAGAGTTGGATCCAAGTCTGTAGAAGGTTGCCGAGCTCGATCCAAAGGTTGGCTCTGAGACTGTGTCATGAAGAGGAATGAAGAAGACAACATCAGATTGGACTTTTAAGTATTTCAGCTCTGCTAATGTTCAAGCATAGAACATGAGAAATCAATTATTATTTGTGAAGTAAACTGTTTTTAAAAAATGTCACTGTTACACACTAGGAAGTGAAAGCTACCAACCTTGCAGGAGAGACAGCAGAAAAGGCATGCTTGGTTTAATGGTTTAGAGCAATATACTACAGCCAAGTAAGGCAATCTTTCAAATGACTTCCAGATGTAAATGAAGTGTGTTATGTTTAGCAAGTAGTATTATGGGTCCAGTGCGCGCACACAGACACTGAAATGTTAATTTATTACAATATCTTGAAAAAAAACTCACAAGCTTTGTGCAATACACATTTCAGTTTGGTGTGGCCATGATTTAATAGTGCATATAGTAACTATCTAATAAATAACCACTGAGTCAACATTATTTTGCATTAACAGTGCATTAACAAATTGCTAGTAATTTGGCACCAGTCAAAGTTTTCGACCGTGTTACACTTGGTTAAATCTTTATTCCAAAACGGACTGATACACATTTGTATACAATCCCCTCGCTGATCTTGCAATTTTTCTAAACTTCAGAAGACCATTCTGACCTGAATTTCACTCTAAATTCAAAGAAAAATGGCTAGAATTTCCAAAACTTGGCAACATAGACATACAGGGGAGATTATCATAGTCAAAGTAGTACAGTGTGGCCTAAGAATGTTTAAGTATGTAATAGCAGGAACACTGAATAACTAAGACAGAATTAGGTATGCAATAGCAGGAACACTGCATGATTAAAGCAGAATTAGGTATGCAGTAGCAGGAATACTGCATGATTAAGGCAGAATTAAGCATGTAGCAGTATGAATACTGCATGATTAAGGCAGAATTAAGTATGCAGCAGTAGGAACCTAACCTGAGAAGGAGATCTCTTACCCAAGTGAAAGAATCTTGGCACTTTGAAACATGCTATGCAAAGATAAGCAAGTTGTCTAAATAAGGAAAAAAAAAATAAGTGAATCCCTTGTATCTGCAACAGGCTACCACTAGAGTAAGACACTTTGCGAATATCCTTGGGATACATGATAACCAAAAGAATGATGCAGAGAACCGAAAGTGTAAGCCATATACAGAAAACCTTAAAACCTTTAAAACTTGTTTGAAAATGTGTCTATAGGACTGTGAAGATAAACATTTTTTAAAATTTACGGTTACCAAAACAAAAAAAATGAAAGACAAAAGAAGAGGTAACAGTTTGTGAAGGGATAGCCTTTTGAAAACTGGAACTTCCACAAACTGATAGAGAATGGAAAGATCCAGAACTGGGCTCCATAACATTTCTTTCTTTGATAGCAGAAACATTCTAGAATAACATTTCTTCCCTATGGGAGAGAGAGAGAAAGACAGAGTGAGAGGTTCGCCTACAGTCAACAGATACTGAAGAGAAACGCAGATCCAGAAATAGGGGAAAAAATATGGATTACTGCCAATGTTGGCAGGGGTTATATGTAGACAATCAGACTTGTTGGACTGCCCTGGTTTCTGGGAGGCTCCACCCTACTTTTTGGAGCATCCTTTTTTACAATTTTTGAATATCTGCTTGCCACATATTTGCAGGGTCTGTTTATTTTGCTTTTTATAAAAAATATGCTAAGGTAAGCAAGAAAACATGGAGAAGGAAGGTTGAAAAATATGTTGCCCCTTGAATCAATTTCCCTCTCTGATCACACTTTTTAAAGACCCCAGCATCAGAAGATCCAAAAACAACCTCCCTATAAAAGAAGAAATCAAAATTTCAGCTTTAACATCCTTCGGTAACATTGGAGAATTTAACACTGCAAACCTTCACATATCAGTTCCAGTATTAGCTGAATCTTAAGCACATTTCAATGAGTGGTCACATAAGACAGAAGCAAATTATCCAAAACAGGAATCCAGGCACCTCGAAGCTGAAAATAATCCAATAATCCAAGTTATAGTTTAAAAACCTTTTAAAGAGAGTGCTTTCGTTCACATAAATAAAATGAACTTCTTCAGACAAATAAAAGGCATTCAAAGGAACATTTAAATGCATTTCCTGATTCATGACATCACAAACCCACCCTAAAAAATCATGTGATTATCAAGTCATATGATCAAAAAATTCAAGATTCATTCACAAACCTATTATTCTTATATGATGTAAAAAAAAAAATTATATATATATATATATATATATATATATATATATATATATATATATATATATATATATATATATATATATATATATATATATATATATATATATATATATATATATATATATATATATATATATATATATAAACAGCCAGGAAAGAAAGACGAGATCCACAAAATCCTGTTATTTAGCACTTTCGTTTTTTAATAAAAACTTCTTCAGAATACACATACATAGTGAACTAAACCCTTTTTATACAAATACACGCCTTCATAGTTAATGACATCATAATTAAATTACTTAAATTGAATTCAATTACTACAGCCCCATTAAGATATCTAAAACATTAAATACATTGTTTTAAACCATATTACAATAAAAAACCTTAGAAAATACACTATGTTTTGTTCAGATCATAAAAATCCTTAATTTATTATACTTTTATTCAAAAATAACCTTCAGATTTTAATCTAAGAGTGGAACTAATAGATGTATTCGTGTTTAAACCTGGAAATGATGTTGCATTAGTTTTTAACTGCCACCTTAGTTCCCTATTTTCCAAAAAATCATTAAGGGGACCACCTCTATCTCCAACTGTAACTTGTTCTAATACTGAAAATCTAAAATCATGTCCCTCATTATTAATAATGTGCACTGCCAGAATATTTTTTAAATCTTGTTTTTTAATATCATAGGAATGTTGATACATTTTGCTCCTAAGAGCATTAATAGTCTTCCCGATATAAAAACAAGGACATTGCGTGCATGTCCCTATATAAACAACAGCCTTGCTGTTACAGGTAAATTTTTTCTTGTATATATATTTGCCATAATTTGGAATAAACAACTCTGTGCCTTCTTGAATATGTTTACATTGCAGACAAAAACCACATTTAAACATTCCCTTGGGCCCAGAGTGAATCTCTTGTACCCTCTCTACCATGTTTTTTTATAGTAATGTCCTTCTTGTAAACAATATTAGGTTTTTTTTCCCCACAATATCCAAAAATTCTTTATTAATATTGAATACATTCCAGTTACGTTGAACAATGTTGCTTATACTTTTAAACTGCTAGTTATATCTAAAAATACCAACACTATGAAAAGACTTATTATTCTGGCTATAAGAACTTTTCATACCTTCAACTAAAATATTAGGACCCTTACCTAATAATGGAAAAAATATACCTTGTTCCCTTTTAGATACCACCTCTTTTAATGTATTTTCCACAAATTCTAAGGGATAGCCTCTACTAACCAACATACCTTTAAGAATTTCTATATGACCTAAAAACTCATAGAAGTCTGAAACCATTCTTGCTAGTCTGACCCCTTGACCTTTTATTAGGTGACTTCTTCTGATAGATAGGGTGAAAACTGGAAAAATGTAAAAGTGTATTGGAATAAGTGGGATTCCTAAAAATTGTTGTTTCAAAACAACTTTCCATTCTATTTTTACTTATGGTGATGTCTAAATAATTAATTTTCTCATCCGAAATGGTATGGGAAAATTCCAAAAATCCTGTACTAACACCAATAAACTCAAGGAATTCATTTAACATATCCTCACTACCATTCCATAGGATGACGATGTCGTCCAAATATCGCCCATAATATTGCCAAAGTTGTGCATATTTACTGGTGAATACATATTCCTTCTCCCAGAATGCTAGAACTAAATTAGCAAAAATGGGTGCACAATGGGTCCACTCTTAGATTAAAATCTGAAGGTTATTTTTGAATAAAAGTATAATAAATTAAGGATTTTTATGATCTGAACAAAACATAGTGTATTTTCTAAGGTTTTTTTATTGCAATATGGTTTAAAACAATGTATTTAATGTTTTAGATATCTTAATGGGGCTGTAGTAATTGAATTCAATTTAAGTAATTTAATTATGATGTCATTAACTATGAAGGCGTGTATTTGTATAAAAAGGGTTTAGTTCACTATGTATGTGTATTCTGAAGAAGTTTTTTATTAAAAAACGAAAGCGCTAAATAACAGGATTTTGTGGATCTCGTCTTTCTTTCCTGGCTGTTTTTAGTTTATTTGTGGCTTTGATTTTTATATATATATAAAACATATAAACAGGAATAAACACCTTAAATTTTGGTGTTCCTGTTCCATATTTATCTTAAAAGTGACTTAAATTTTAAGATACATTTCAAGGAGCAATAATCATTTAGTCCAGGATATGAGTGTGCATTGAGCCTTAATTGCCACAAAAGCTCATGCTCCTCTAACCTCAAAGTCCATTGATCGAGGGAAGACTCAACGACTGAGGAAACAAACTCGGAGGAGGAGATAATTTTTCCTGTAGACACGACCAATAGTACAGATGGTAGTGGAGGGGGTCACCATTTATACCAACAAAGGTGACTTTAAAATCTATAACTTTACCACAAAACATGTGAAATCAGAATTAACAGAGGTGTTATCCCATGGGCTTTCATTTGTACCCATAAAAAAGAGCATATATTTCCAGGACTCTTATTGCCTTGAAAGTATATTTAAGTAAACTAAATTTGTACCTTTTGTTGGGTAATAATTGTTGGACTAGAAGTGAACATAGAATTTCTATAGCTTGTTTACCCCCCCCCCATCGCATGCAACTTTAGCGATCTTCGAGAAACTATGTGAAATGGACTTTAGGGATGTTTTGGTTAGAACAAGTTACAAACATGAATTCAACCTACATCCCTCTCAAATACAAGATCTTGCCAAATTGAAACTGTTTAATATACGTGTGATGCGACCCGACAAGGGTGGGGGCCTAATTTTCATGGAGGAAAGTGATTATATCTTGAGGATGCTAACTATGTTAGCAGTGGTGGCTGGTGACTTCAAATCACAGGGGGGCTGCAGGAGACGCTGAATGGGTGGGGTCAAAGGGAAGGGGTGTGGTCAACCATAAAGGGGAGGAGCTATGCACAAAACCACAAAAAACTAACTTTAATTAAATACGCTGCCCTGGGTGGCAAACCATCATTATGAAAGTCCAATCAAGACAAAAATAAGTGTAGAAGAATAAAAATATTTCAATGCATTGGCTGCATGACAGCTTAATATCTAGATGGAAACAAAAGGTTGTGAGGCATGAAAAAATAAATTACTTTTTAAATACATTACTGGAATGCCAGTCAAAATCAAGTATAAGAAAAACCAGAAGCACTCAACTCAAACCACTTCTCCTTGCACTGTAGTTCTAATTATAATATATTCAGCTTTATTAAAGTACCAAGTAACATGCTGAAAGTAGAAATCTATGTGACGCCCCCACTTGTAAAAATGTTTCTTATCCAAAAAAGACCTGCTGCCTGACAACTTGTTTCATGGGGAAAACATGATAAAAGTAAAAAATGAAAAGCAAACAAGAAACAAGCTCAAGATACATTGCTTAAAGGATTACTGTACAGGTTATGGACCACACATGATTGGCATTCTGTTTAGTTTACGGGTAAAGTCTGTAGAGATGACTGGAAGTCTCCAACAAGTGTAATGAGCTTTTTAAAATAATGGAATCCTGTCCTTTAATACCCAAGGCTTATACATTATCTAGTCAAGTATTCTCTGCATGGCAACAACAGAAAGGCTTTCAATGTTGGCAATTCTTTAACAGTATGCTTATTAAAGCTTACTTGCATCTTACGATGTCAGACAAGCTTACCTTATGGTCATTAAAGCATTGCTACTTAAACACAGAGCAACAGGCACTTTGAGTAATAAGCATAAATCTGAGCAATAAGCATAAATCAACAGTACAAAAATATGACAGAAACCAGACCATTCTGCAAAATCAAGGACAGATGAAAAGCCACTGTAGTACTTATGCAGTGTGTCCTCCCCATCCAAGGTAGATACAACTACTCCTTGCCTTGCTTGGACACATCCAGAGTCACTACAAGCGGGAGTGGGGTGCAACAAGCATGTCACAATTTGAAATCTCTCTGGCTGACTGTGATGGCCCTGACACATTTGTCATACCTCTCAACCTCAAGAGCAAGAAATCTGGACAAAGCCATACACAGAAGTGGGACAAAGGCCCAACAATAAGGACAATTTTTAAATATTGCTCTAATAAACTTAGAAAGATAATAGAATAGGTCTTGCATTAGTATGAATTTTCTGAAGGGTATAAAATCTGAAACTCAAATGTCTGTCATTTTCTAACTTCAGTCTTTAGTGATTTGTCACTAATTTGCCAAAAACACAATTTTATGAAAAATGGACCAAAAATGTGATGCAAAAATATAAAATAGACACACAATACAGCTGCTACCTGTCAAAGAAGGGACACTTTAATATTAGTACTGCTACCTTGAGCAGCTGACAAAATAAAAGAATCTACATGCATTTCAAGTAATCTATAACTTTGATTATTACAGTTATTTCTTAATTGTAAACCCTCCATGTTTTCTTCCAAAATTGCTATTTTGCGGAGGGATTATTAGGGGGAAGAGCAACATTTTGAGCCAAAAATTGGGGACAGTTGAGAGGTTGGCTATGCCTAATTCTATAAAGCAATTTGCATGTATCTCTCAACCTGTTAATGCAGTAAATCTGAACAAGGCCAAATATATTGGGGGCACATATAAACAGTACTAAAATTGCTCTTGTATAAATTGAGACAGTTGATAGAACAGCTCTTACTTTAACATGCATTTTTCTGAAGGTTATGAAGTCTGAAACTTATTTAGTGACTTCTGGCAAATCATTTAGGAATTAAAACTACAAATTTTATGAACAACAAACCAAAAATAAGAAGCAAAAATCTATTCATTCTTTGAAAATCTGGACAGTTGGGAGGTATAGTTCAGCTGGGCCTGTCTGAGTTTGCTGCCCCCCCCCCTGACAAAATAATGGTTGAATGGAGCCTCTGCAGCCATTCCAATGAACCATTACTTGGCTATTTCACTCCATTTACCATAAACACTAATGTGCATACTGCTTTACTTCTATTGAAAATTGAACAAAAACAAACAACTGGAAAAGAAAGGCGTAAACGAGTAAAGAACACCTAACAGGTCAGAAATATCATAAACGTGAACGCACTTTATTAAAATAACGTTTTCGCTTCTGCAAAAGCCGAAGCTTCATCAGACATGAAAAGGAGCGCCAAAAAAGCAATTTTAAAACATCAACCATAGCAACATGATGTCATTTCCTTGACAACATTAAACAAGTTAAACAATAATTACTTAGAAGAAAATATATTGTTATTTAAAACTTAAATCCTAACCAAAACAGTTCTACCTGTTAATAAGTAATAAAAGGTAATAATAAAAGGTACATAAAAATGTGCATGTGCAAAAATAAACTCCACCAGCAATAAAAACATTCATGGAAGATAACGCCGCAAAAGAGGTTTACTTATAACCTCAAACGACCAAAACCTTTCATGTAAAACATGGGCTATAACTTTAATTACCAAAACTGCTCTTTAAAAACTATATATTAAATAAATAATATATAAGTAAATAATATAAAATAAAAAGTCGCCCTCTTCCTATCTAAGGTAACTTTTATATTTTAAAATTGCAGAGATATTACAAGCCTCATTAAACCCAGGGGCAGAGAAGGCATCCAATAAAAGTTGCCAATCAAGTTCTCTTGTTTCGAGTAAAAGGGATTGAGGACCTCCTCTAATACCCACACTAACTGAATCAATGCCCATAAAGTGAAAGCTGTGCCCAGCATAATTTAAAATGTGTTTCGAAAGGGCATTGTCACCTTTTTTATTTTTTATGGCATAATTATGTTGGTAGATACGGTCCCGTAACCTACGGTCCGTCTTGCCAACATAAAAAGCTGGGCAACAGTCACAAAGGGCGACAAACTACCGATTTAGAGTTACAACTAATCTTGTGTTTTATGATATATTTCTTGCCTTTGATAGTAAACCAACTCCCAACCTTCAAGAATCTACACCAATTACAAGCTCCACAAGTAACTGTCCCAAATTGTCTCGATAGGGGATGCGAAGATTCCCTGTCTGTAAAAGATCTTTTAAATTACTACCCCTCTTAAACACAAAAGAGGGGGAAGGGCCCAGAATGTTCAGTAAGGATGCACTGTTTTGGATGAAATACCAGTTTTTCTTAACAATAAAACAAATATCACTCACATGTTTATTGTGTGTGATAATCAAACTGGACTTAAAATCACACCTAGACAGGGCATGCAAAGGCAAAGAACCAACAGAAACAGACTGGTTAGGCTCAAGTTCTGGAAGGAAAGAAGGGCTAAAAGGAGGCTCAATGATAGTAATGATGTTTTGATTGCTGCTCTGAAGGAGGGGTTGATAAAACCCATTGACCCTTTTCAAGGAGACTTCTTCAATAAGGTTGTCAATTAGGTCAGAAGAGTATCCCCTGTTAAGGAACATGTCCCTCAAAGTAGAACACTCATGTTCAAAAGCCTCAGCAGTGCTACACATTCGAGCACCTCTGACTAACTGCCCTTTAACAATCGATCTCTTTTGTTTCCAAGGATGGTTACTAGAAAAGTGCAAAAAAGCATTACAATAAGTTGGTTTCCTAAAAATGCTAGACAGGAATCGGTTGTTGTAAACATCTTTAACCAGTTTAACATCTAAGTAATCGATTTCACTAACTGAAAAGTGGAAAGTGAATTTTAAGAATGTAGAAGAATCATTCATAAAGTTAATAAGGTCTGTGACTACGTCTTCGCCTCCCTGGATAAGTACAAACACATCATCTAAGAAACGTGTGTAAAACTTAATAGTGTTTTTAAACCTAGAATTGTTTAAAAGTACAGTGTTCTCCCAATAAGCAACAACTAAATTTGCCACACTGCCCCCATAAGGGGAGCCCATGGCAATGCCTCTTTTCTGTAAATAATGGCAATTATTAAAGATGAAAAAATTAGAGGACAAAATAATGTCCAAAAGAGATGTAACAACAGCTATCTCATCTTTAGGAGCCTTTAAGCTTAACAACATAAGCTCAACCCATTCAACCGCCTCTTGATGTGGGATAGAGGTGTAAAGGTCAACCACATCGATGGTTAAAAAATTTAAAGAAGGGTCGAATGGGGTGTCGTTAATGGCCTTCAAAAAGGACCAAGAGTCTTTGCAAATTTGGGGTATTAAACTAAGATATTTAGAGATGATAAAATCAACAACTCTTGCACAAGGGTGGGTGATGGAACATCTCCCGTCAACTAAGGCACGCATTGGGGGATCGACCAAATTTTTGTGAATTTTAGGGATCCCAAACATCACTGGGACCCTTGGAAATAAAATGTTAATGAAATTGAAGGTGTCAATGTCAATCCTACCATCAATAAACAGGTCTCTAAAGTACCCTTTTATCCTGTTATATTGCCCAGTCATCTCGTTCAAGGATGAAATTTCGTAAGCGGGAGAGTTCAGGACAGTTAACATCCTTTCTATGTAGTCATCTTTGTCAAAAATGACTAAGCCCCCACCCTTGTCTGGTTTGATAACCCTGATGGGAAGACTACGTATGTTGTTTAAGGCAGTTCTTTGGTCACCTGAAATGTTGCTCTGGTTATCAAACCACTTGACACTATCAAAAAATTTCCTTAAGTCAAGTTCACAGACATTATCAAAGGTGTGCAAAATAGGATGCAAGGGAGGATTGAAAACACTCAACAGCTTAAATGAAGGGCTTTCACTTGCTGTTTCACCATTAACCAACACCTTAAGATTTAATCTGCGCACAAAACATTTAAAATCTACTAACAACTTAGACAAGTTAAGTTTCTGATCAGGGACAAAGGAAAGGCCAAACGCCAAAAGTTCAATCAGTTCACTGTCAATATTGATGTGAGAAAAATTATAAACTTTAAAATCTCCTTTGGTGTTGGTCAAAATAACTGGTTTAGAGGAAGAAGCAGGACTGGCCCCAGCATAGTCATTAATGGGCTCTATTTGTATTTGTTCTTGTTGTTTTGTCGCTGGTAGTTCTTGAGCCCTAAAAAAGGTTTCTGTTGGCCTCTATAGTTAGGACGGTTGCCCTGGTTGTCATAGTTAGCCTTAATCCTGCTACTTCTTCTTGGTTCCTGAGTAGAAGGGCCTTCGTCCCCATCATCAAAAACAAAGTCACCATGATCCGAAGTGGCATCAGTAGTTGTTACAGCTCTGTCATTCACATTTTTATTGTGGACCCCAAGCAAAGTATTATTCCTGTTGGTATTCTTGTGAAGGTTAGGATAGGCAAGGCAGCTGGTATAAGCCTGCCTATCTCTAGCAAGTTTTTTTTGTTTTATTAAGTTTAAGCTTAATGAGCAGGGCGTCAATGCTCTGAAAAATGCGATTATAATCATATTTGTATCTTACAAAGTTAATATCAGCCTTAATTTTTTCATCCAAATCACTAGTTTCAACCAGTAAGGACCCAATGTAGTTTGAATAATGTTTGACCATAAGGTCTAATAGTTCCAGTCCCTGTTTATTAAAAAGGCTTTTATATTATTTACTTATATATTATTTATTTAATATATAGTTTTTAAAGAGCAGTTTTGGTAATTAAAGTTATAGCCCATGTTTTACATGAAAGGTTTTGGTCGTTTGAGGTTATAAGTAAACCTCTTTTGCGGCGTTATCTTCCATGAATGTTTTTATTGCTGGTGGAGTTTATTTTTGCACATGCACATTTTTATGTACCTTTTATTATTACCTTTTATTACTTATTAACAGGTAGAACTGTTTTGGTTAGGATTTAAGTTTTAAATAACAATATATTTTCTTCTAAGTAATTATTGTTTAACTTGTTTAATGTTGTCAAGGAAATGACATCATGTTGCTATGGTTGATGTTTTAAAATTGCTTTTTTGGCGCTCTTTTTCATGTCTGATGAAGCTTCGGCTTTTGCAGAAGCGAAAACGTTATTTTAATAAAGTGCGTTCACGTTTATGATATTTCTGACCTGTTAGGTGTTCTTTACTCGTTTACGCCTTTCTTTTCCAGTGCTTTACTTCTATGATGAGTTGGACTTCATTTGAAAGTTTTATTTTGTATTTTACAGCACAAACACTAAGTCATCTGTTAAACAAAGCAACGCAGTCTCACAATGAAAACTTAGCATTAAAACTTCTCTGCCCTTGAAACTCACATTCATTGAAACAGCATTGAAACCCACATTCAAAGTAAATACATTTTGCCAGTGGCAGATAAAGATTAATTTTGGGCTGTTTTCGAATCATAGGCCCCTTGCATATGAAACATACATGTGCTCTTTGATACACCTTCCTCATTGTACTAAAATTATATTCCTTGTACAATACAGTACACTTGTTAGAGGGTGTTTTAAATTTGTTTTGAACATTTTTCCAGTAAGCAATGAAACAAACCATATGCACCCATAATGGCAAAACTGCCCAGTTGAGAACATTTATCATAAAAAAGTCTACTCAGACTTCCACAGTCCACCATTATTAGTAAATATACACAATTCTACAGTTCACCATTATTAGTAAATATGCACAATTCCACAGTCCACCATTATTAGTAAATATGCACAATTCTACAGTCCACCATTATCAGTAAATATGCACAATTCTACAGTCCATTATCATTAAATATGCACAATCTCTGAAGTAAGTCATATAAATAATTCCACATTAAAGAAATCTGTAACTAATGAAGTGGTTGCTGCTAGCAATCATCTTTATATTTCATGGTTTCATCGAAAAATAAAGTGTCTGTTGCCCCTCAGGAATAAATTGCCTATATATAACATTAAAAAAATGATAAGCTAGTAATAATATTGCAAGAGGAAATGGATGGCAAACTGATAACGAACTCATAGTTAGTATCTTCACCAAGGAGAACATTCTCAGTACGGCAGCATCCACCCCTTGTGGGAGTAGAACCCACAGGCTTCTGCATCAAAAGCAAGCACACAACCTGTTGTGCTATAGTATTAACTAGGCAAAGCACTAAACTTCTATTCCCCTGCAGCTCTCAGCTCCTTGTAAAATCTACTCAATACTCAACTGCATCTCAACTGCAGCTCAAGAAAACTGGAAAAAGCCAAAATGTATTGGGGCGGGGGTCAAAAAGCCAAAAACCAGGGACACATTAAACATTGCTTGTATAATCTTGGAAAGTTGCTAGAATAAAATGTTGTGTTGCCACCATATATTTTACTGCCAAGGTCCCTGAGCAAAAAACAGTCAGAGTAACATACCACTACGCCACATCAGCTGCTTTGTAAAAGAGAGGAAGACTGAAACTTAAATGGCTATCATTTAGTGAATTCAGTTCTCACCATAGCTGTCAACCTCTTAGTACAAAACACCTGGACAAACCCAGTAATGAGGGAATACAGCCCTCAAACATATTCAGTGAATTCAGTTCTTGCCATAGCTGTCAACCTTAGCACAAAAACCTGGACGAAGCCAATAATGGGGGAATACAGTCCCAAAAATAGGGACAAATTTAAAATATTCATCTTATAAACTTAGAAAATTGCTAGAAAAAAAGGTTGTGCTATGTATTCTGAAGAACATGAAGTTTGAAATTCAAATGCCGGTCAATTTTACTGCGGACAGAACAAAAACAATTTTCAGCAGAGACGCAGGGATTAATACTGCAGACACATCTTTGTAAAATGGCAGGGCACCAGAGCAAATCCACACAAACACAGGGAGGAGATGCCGACTCCACACAGAAGCCACCCCAACCAAGAATCAAACCAGAAAACCTATAGCTGTGAGGCAACAATACTACCACTGCACCATCAAATCTGGAAGGAATTAGGCATTCAGAAACTTGAAGTCTGAAATTCAAATGCCTGTCAATTTTATTTAACATTTATTAATCAGGACAGTCTGACTTCGAACAAAAAAACAATTTTCAGCAAAGGCCCAGGAAGAAATAATGCAGACATGTCTTTGTAACATGGGAGGACACAAAAGCAAACCCACACAAACACAGGGAGAAGATACGGACCCCACAAAGAAGGAACCCCAGCCAAGAATCAAACCTGAGAACCTGCAGCTGTGAGGCAACAATGCTACTACTACACCATCAAATATCAAGCATTGCAACATTTACAAACCACAGATATTATGAGGAACAGATCAGATCAAATATGAGGCAAAAATCTGCAATTTCTTTACAAATGGTGGTGGGTAGGAAACTCAAGTCTAACACCTGCATACAGGGTACAGGGTTCAAGCCTGAGGTATTCCCTACCACACCACCATGAGCACCTAACTGAAAAGTGGAAAGTGAATTTTAAGAATGTAGAAGAATCATTCATAAAGTTAATAAGGTCTGTGACTACGTCGCCTCCTGGATAAGTACAAACACATCATCTAAGAAACTTAATAGTGTTTTTAAACCTAGAATTGTTTAAAAGTACAGTGTTCTCCCAATAAGCAACAACTAAATTTGCAATGCCTCTTTTCTGTAAATAATGGCAATTATTAAAGATGAAAAAATTAGAGGACAAAATAATGTCCAAAAGAGATGTAACAACAGCTATCGCATCTTTAGGAGCCTTTAAGCTTAACACAAAGCTCAACCCATTCAACCGCCTCTTGATGTGGGATAGAGGTGTAAAGGTCAACCACATCGATGGTTAAAAATTTTCAAAAGGACCAAGAGTCTTTGCAAATTTGGGGTATTAAACTAAGATATTTAGAGATGATATAATCAACAACTCTTGCACAAGGGTGGGTGATGGAACATCTCCGTCAACAATTTTAGGGATCCCAAACATCACTGGGACCCTTGGAAATAAAATGTTAATGAAATTGAAGGTGTCAATGTCAATCCTACCATCAATAAACAGGTCTCTAAAGTACCCTTTTATCCTGTTATATTGCCCAGTCATCTCGTTCAAGGATGAAATTTGGAGAGTTCAGGACAGTTAACATCCTTTCTATGTAGTCATCTTTGTCAAAATGACTAAGTGTCTGGTTTGATAACCCTGATGGGAAGACTACGATGTTGTTTAAGGCAGTTCTTTGGTCACCTGAAATGTTGCTCTGGTTATCAAACCACTTGACACTATCAAAAAATTTCCTTAAGTCAAGTTCACAGACATTATCAAAGGTGTGCAAAATAGGATGCAAGGGAGGATTGAAAACACTCAACAGCTTAAATGAAGGGCTTTCACTTGCTGTTTCACCATTAACCAACACCTTAAGATTTAATCTAAACATTTAAAATCTACTAACAACTTAGACAAGTTAAGTTTCTGATCAGGGACAAAGGAAAGGCAAAGTTCAATCAGTTCACTGTCAATATTGATGTGAGAAAAATTATAAACTTTAAAATCTCCTTTGGTGTTGGTCAAAATAACTGGTTTAGAGGAAGAAGCAGGACTGGATAGTCATTAATGGGCTCTATTTGTATTTGTTCTTGTTGTTTTGTCGCTGGTAGTTCTTGAGCCCTAAAAAGGTTTCTGTTGGCCTCTATAGTTAGGACGGTTTGCCTGGGTTGTCATAGTTAGCCTTAATCCTGCTACTTCTTCTTGGTTCCTGAGTAGAAGGGCCTTCCCCATCATCAAAAACAAAGTCACCATGATCCAAGTGGCATCAGTAGTTGTTACAGCTCTGTCATTCACATTTTATTGTGGACCCCAAGCAAAGTATTATTCCTGTTGGTATTCTTGTGAAGGTTAGGATAGGCAAGGCAGCTGGTATAAGCTTGCCTATCTCTAGCAAGTTTTTTTTGTTTTATTAAGTTTAAGCTTAATGAGCAGGGCGTCAATGCTCTGAAAAATGCGACTATAATCATATTTGTATCTTACAAAGTTAATATCAGCCTTAATTTTTCATCCAAATCACTAGTTTCAACCAGTAAGGACCCAATGTAGTTTGAATAATGTTTGACCATAAGGTCTAATAGTTCCAGTCCCTGTTTATTAAAAAGGCTTTTATATTATTTACTTATATATTATTTATTTAATATATAGTTTTTAAAGAGCAGTTTTGGTAATTAAAGTTATAGCCCATGTTTTACATGAAAGGTTTTGGTCGTTTGAGGTTATAAGTAAACCTCTTTTGCGGCGTTATCTTCCATGAATGTTTTTATTGCTGGTGGAGTTTATTTTTGCACATGCACATTTTTATGTACCTTTTATTATTATTTTTTATTACTTATTAATAGTTAGAACTGTTTTGGTTAGGATTTAAGTTTTAAATAACAATATATTTTCTTCTAAGTAATTATTGTTTAACTTGTTTAATGTTGTCAAGGAAATGACATCATGTTGCTATGGTTGATGTTTTAAAATTGCTTTTTTTTCATGTCTGATGAAGCTTGGCTTTTGCAGAAGCGTTATTTTAATAAAGTCGCGTTCCGTGCTTATGATATTTCTGACCTGTTAGGTGTTCTTTACTTTCTTTTCCAGTGCTTTACTTCTATGATGAGTTGGACTTCATTTGAAAGTTTTATTTTGTATTTTACAGCACAAACACTAAGTCATCTGTTAAACAAAGCAACGCAGTCTCACAATGAAAACTTAGCATTAAAACTTCTCTGCCCTTGAAACTCACATTCATTGAAACAGCATTGAAACCCACATTCAAAGTAAATACATTTTGCCAGTGGCAGATAAAGATTAATTTTGGGCTGTTTTCGAATCATAGGCCCCTTGCATATGAAACATACATGTGCTCTTTGATACACCTTCCTCATTGTACTAAAATTATATTCCTTGTACAATACAGTACACTTGTTAGAGGGTGTTTTAAATTTGTTTTGAACATTTTTCCAGTAAGCAATGAAACAAACCATATGCACCCATAATGGCAAAACTGCCCAGTTGAGAACATTTATCATAAAAAAGTCTACTCAGACTTCCACAGTCCACCATTATTAGTAAATATACACAATTCTACAGTTCACCATTATTAGTAAATATGCACAATTCCACAGTCCACCATTATTAGTAAATATGCACAATTCTACAGTCCACCATTATCAGTAAATATGCACAATTCTACAGTCCATTATCATTAAATATGCACAATCTCTGAAGTAAGTCATATAAATAATTCCACATTAAAGAAATCTGTAACTAATGAAGTGGTTGCTGCTAGCAATCATCTTTATATTTCATGGTTTCATCGAAAAATAAAGTGTCTGTTGCCCCTCAGGAATAAATTGCCTATATATAACATTAAAAAAATGATAAGCTAGTAATAATATTGCAAGAGGAAATGGATGGCAAACTGATAACGAACTCATAGTTAGTATCTTCACCAAGGAGAACATTCTCAGTACGGCAGCATCCACCCCTTGTGGGAGTAGAACCCACAGGCTTCTGCATCAAAAGCAAGCACACAACCTGTTGTGCTATAGTATTAACTAGGCAAAGCACTAAACTTCTATTCCCCTGCAGCTCTCAGCTCCTTGTAAAATCTACTCAATACTCAACTGCATCTCAACTTCGCAGCTCAAGAAAACTGGAAAAAGCCAAAATGTATTGGGGGGGTCAAAAGCCCAAAAACCAGGGACACATTAAACATTGCTTGTATAATCTTGGAAAGTTGCTAGAATAAAATGTTGTGTTGCCACCATATATTTTACTGCCAAGGTCCCTGAGCAAAAAACAGTCAGAGTAACATACCACTATGCCACATCAGCTGCTTTGTAAAAGAGAGGAAGACTGAAACTTAAATGGCTATCATTTAGTGAATTCAGTTCTCACCATAGCTGTCAACCTCTTAGTACAAAACACCTGGACAAACCCAGTAATGAGGGAATACAGCCCTCAAACATATTCAGTGAATTCAGTTCTTGCCATAGCTGTCAACCTTAGCACAAAAACCTGGACGAAGCCAATAATGGGGGAATACAGTCCCAAAAATAGGGACAAATTTAAAATATTCATCTTATAAACTTAGAAAATTGCTAGAAAAAAGGTTGTGCTACTATGTATTCTGAAGAACATGAAGTTTGAAATTCAAATGCCGGTCAATTTTACTGCGGACAGAACAAAAACAATTTTCAGCAGAGACGCAGGGATTAATACTGCAGACACATCTTTGTAAAATGGCAGGGCACCAGAGCAAATCCACACAAACACAGGGAGGAGATGCAGACTCCACACAGAAGCCACCCCAACCAAGAATCAAACCAGAAAACCTATAGCTGTGAGGCAACAATACTACCACTGCACCATCAAATCTGGAAGGAATTAGGCATTCAGAAACTTGAAGTCTGAAATTCAAATGCCTGTCAATTTTATTTAACATTTATTAATCAGGACAGTCTGACTTCGAACAAAAAAACAATTTTCAGCAAAGGCCCAGGAAGAAATAATGCAGACATGTCTTTGTAACATGGGAGGACACAAAAGCAAACCCACACAAACACAGGGAGAAGATACGGACCCCACAAAGAAGGAACCCCAGCCAAGAATCAAACCTGAGAATCTGCAGCTGTGAGGCAACAATGCTACTACTACACCATCAAATATCAAGCATTGCAGCATTTACAAACCACAGATATTATGAGGAACAGATCAGATCAAATATGAGGCAAAAATCTGCAATTTTTTTACAAATGGTGGTGGGTAGGAAACTCAAGTCTAACACCTGCATACAGGGTACAGGGTTCAAGCCTGAGGTATTCCCTACCACACCACCATGAGCACCTGGGGCATTTACACACACACACACACACACACACACACACACCTCCAGTTCAAAGCACTAAACTCTCTCCAGTTCAAAGCACTAAATTCACACACACACCTCTCTCCAGTCAAAAGCACTAAATTCACACATACACCTCTCTCCAGTCAAAAGCATTAAAACCTCTCCAGTTCAAAGCACTAAAATATCCAGCTAACACAAAGTAAAATGCACCATACACTTACCAGTCTGTTCTCCATACCATATCCTGCCCGCGCAATACTAACAAAGACCTGCGAGATCCCAAGTAAAGCTCCTTCCTGACGAGATCCCAAGTAAAGGCTCCCTCCCGACGACGAGACTGTTCTGACTGCTACTCTTGCAGTCCGGACCTGACATATAATCCCAGCGAGTCTGTGCACTTTAAAAGTGCACAGATGTCTCCTTGTGTCCCTCTATGGGGACTGCCGGACTGCCTTGAGCATGCGCATAGACCGACAGTAGTCGGGACTACCACAAAATTTTAAAAATAATTTTTTGTTTTGTTTTTCTTTTCTTTTCTAATTTTTATTTTGAGGGGGCTGCAGTCCAGCAGCCCGATGCCACAAGCCGCCCCTGTATCTTAGACAGCGAAGCATATGAAAAAGTTTATGCAAATGAAGTAAATAGGGCCTTCTTGAAAATTAGGAACACCATTAATGACATGTTTCTGGAAGGCAAGATTAGTCTTGACACTAGTAACTATTTGACAATGGCTGCCCCTTTGACACCTGTAATATTTGGAATCCCGAAAATCCATAAAAATTTAGAAGACCCCCCCCCATTGAGACCCACAGTGGATGGTAGAAACAGCATCACATATGCCTGTGCTAAACTGGTGAACGGAATGCTAAAGAATTATCTTGCCACCGAATCTCAAATTTGCAAGGATTCTTGGGGTTTTTTACAGGCATTGAATGAAGTTGAATATAATTCAGAATTTGGTTTCCTGACTATAGATGTCAAGGACCTATATACTGCAATACCACAAGCTCTGGGTATTAGTTGGGTGAGAGAATTCTTGGTGGAGAAAGGTGTTGATGGGGACGAAATGAACCTAATAGAGGACCTAGAAGAACTAATTTTAGAAAATAATTTTTTTCTATTTAATAAGAATTATTATTTGCAGAAAAGCGGGGTTGCTATGGGTTCACCCTGTGGGGGCAGCTTTGCAAATACCGTCATGGCCTTCTGGGAAAATAAATTTTTGTTTCCCAATGACACATTCAGGAACAATGTGAGATGGTATACCCAGTTTTTGGATGACATGTTTCTATTAATAAAAGGTAATTTAGAAACAGTTAACCAATTGTTAGATGAGATGTCAAACATGACATCCTTTCTACAATTTACATTCAATTTCGGTGAAGATGAAATGGCCTATCTAGATGTGAAATTGAATAAGGATAATGTAAATAACAAATATGTAGCCCACATATATAGAAAATCCACATATTCTAATGATTTTCTTCACTTCACCAGTAACCATCCTGTACATCAAAAGCAGGCAGGGGTGAAAGAGCAGCTCGTGAGAGCTGCCAGGATTTATTTATTTTATTTTACATTTGTTGACCGGGATAGTCTGACTGGATTCACGTCATTTTCAGCAGAGGCCCGGGGAGAAAATCTCCAAGGCAGACAGATACAACAGATAAAATACAATGAAAACATATTTGGTATTGACAAAGAATACATATGTAAACATGAATAGACAAGTTCAACAGGTTACAGTTACTCCCTGGTGGGAATCAAGGGAAAATTCAACAGCAGTTTGATTAATAGATATCTCACATTCATGATGAGAGCTAGCCAGACTTGTTGCAATGGCAAAGCCAGTTTAGTGCCAGATGATCTTTGAGTTTAGTTTTAAATTGGCCTAGTGAGGAGAGCAAAGTGATATCAGCTAAAAGTGAGTTCCAGGCTCTACCTGCAGAGTTTGCAAAGAGGGAATCACTGGCTATATTGTTAGTTTTGATTGTCTGAATTAGTAGTCTGTTCAAGGATCTAAGCAGTCTACGATTGTTATAGGGGGTGATAATATAGGATATATAAATATATAATAGGATGAATTTCCTTAACCAGGATTTTGACAATGAATGTCAAAACTTGAGAAACATGTTCCTTAAGCGGGGTTATCCACCTAGTTTTTTGGATGACATCATGGTTGAAGTGGAAAGGAAGAGAATGACGGGCCAGTTTGAATAGGAACATACTGGAATGTAATGGTGAGATGGTAAGTACCATAACAGACATGAATCCTAGGATAAAAAATGAATTTAATGTTAGTTTTAAAACAACTTTTTCTAGGGATGCAGGTGCCCTCAGGAACATCTTGATTAAAATCTGAGCCCTTATAAACGAAGACGCTACCCTTAGGAGCAAATTAATGGATAAACCTAAAGTTACATAGGGGCCCAACATTAAATCTATCCTGGAAAGGAATGTAAAACCTTATATACCCAACAAAGGTATGAAGAAATGTGGTAGATGCCCCTATTGTAAATTTATACAGTTAACATCAACATTTACTGTTTTGGGTCAACACTATGAGGTGCAGGGGAGATCTGACTGCAACAGAAAAGGGGTAGTCTACCTTGCATAGTGCCAGGCATGTGTCTGCGTTTATGTGGGGAAAACAGAGAGACACTTTAAACAAAGAACTTACAAACATTAATATAGCATAAATAAACAGAATACTACAAATGTTTTGGCTAGACACAATAAATTAACCAAGTCACCAGTTCAAATACTTAGTAATTGAGCAAGTAGTACCCAATTATAAGGGGGGGGGTCAGTGGACTTTGAGGTTAGAGGAGCATGAGCTTTTGTGGCAATTAAGGCTCAATGCACACTCATATCCTGGACTAAATGATTATTGCTCCTTGAAATGTATCTTAAAATTAAAGTCACTTTTAAGATAAATATGGAACAAGAACACCAAAATTTATGGTGTTTATTCCTGTTTATATGTTAACATGTTAACATATTTACATATATATATATATATATATATATATATATATATATATTTTTTTTTTTAACATCAAATAATAATAAGTTTGTGAATGAATCATGTGAAGTTTTTGATCATATGACTTGATAATCACATGACTTTTTAGGGTGGGTTTGTGGGGATTGTGATGTCATGAATCAGGAAACGTATTTAAATGTTCTTTTGAATGCCTTTTATTTGTCTGAAGAAGTTCATTTTATTTATGTGAATGAAAGCGCTCACATTAAAAGGTTTTTAAACTATAACTTGGATTATTGGATTATTTTCAGCTTCGAGGTGCCTGGATTCCTGTTTTGGATTATTTGCTTGTATTTCTTTCTTCTGAGTCTGTTTTGACACAAGACAGAAGCAATAAGTATATTTATAGAAGACGTTTACTCAGAAGATAGAAAAGTTGCTATAATGCTCCTCATATTCGCAAATGATGGAAGCAAAAACTCTTTGAGCTTGAGAATTAAAAATTGTAAAAATTAGTAGAGCAGAAGTATACTTTTTTCCAGATCTATCCAAGGCTTTCTCATTCTTATTAGAGGGGGAGGAATTAGCACTTATCATATGTTTAGCTGTAGCAACTCTGCATTCTGTCCCATAATGCCCTGCCTTGCCAACTTGAAGAAAAATGGGCCAACACTGATCCTAGAGTAAGACCTTGGGCAGTTCTGCAGGGTCTACCACTAGGCAAAAATATCAGTGACAATTTGGAAGAGGGACAGATAAGTTTCTAGGTTCATAGGTAGGTACTAGGTTATCAGTCCAAGGGCTTAAGTAAGCCTAACCAACAAGGTTCCCTGGCTTACGCCACTCAAGAAAGTTATTTTCCTGTCCCCTTGTCGAGCAGATCCACAGAAGTGATCCCCGGCATGTATTTCCTCTTTCCCATCCACTCATCAAGATTTTTCTTGAAGAGTGCTAACGAGGAACTTTGCTTAAGGTAGCAGGTCTGTACGGGGATCGAACCCACGACAGATGGAGGGATGGTTAAGATGCATGGAAGAAGACAACACAGATCTATTGTTATGGTAAGTACATAACTTTCGTATTAAATGATGTCATTAACCTTTGGGACAGAGTCCCCCATCCAGACAACTGGGTCTCATCCAAAATCTTTATCATATCTGCTGTGACTTCATATAAGCCTGCTGTTTTCCCTGACTTCATTTTCCTTAATGTTGCTCTTCTTCTTTGTTGGGCTCCTCCTCTTCTCTCATCGTGGGCTGTGTCTGGGGCAGTACAGCTTTTGTGGGGTTTTCTTCATTCAGAAGATAATGGAAGTACTCCTTCCATTTGCCTTTGATATCCTGTGGACTGCTAAGCTGATTGTAGCTGGCATCCCATATAAAGAGCGTCTGACTATCTTCTTTATCTTTTTGTCTTTGCCTTCAACCTGACATAGTTTCTTTGTGCCATCTACTGACTTACTTTCCAGAAGATGGTAGAGTGTGTGTCTGATGCCTTGTTCTTTGCTAACGCAACTTCTTTCTTAGCTTAGAACTTCATTTTATCAAGTCCCCATATATACTGCCACTGCTTTACCTATTTGTGTGTGTGGGTCACAGTTTACAGCTATTGCCTTTACTTTATCTTCATTAAGCTTTTATCCACAAAAGACTCAAAACTGTCTCAATGTTTCATGACACTGAAATGTCCTTTTCTGGTTTTATTAGGTACAAAATACTCAACACCAAACAAATTCTATGGTGACTCGCTCTACTCCAATCGTATCTCCAGGACATGGAATTTGACCCCCAACCAATATTAACTACAGCTAACCCCCAACAATTTAAAACAATGCTCAAGTCCCACCTAGCTAAGTCCTGACTTTGCTCTTGTCTAAATCCATGCTGACCACCGTCTCTACCCTATGCTTCCAAGTGCAATCCTTTCTACATATTTAGAATAAGTTAACCCTACCTCTACATTCAACTACTAATGTTCTCTTACCTACATCCTATATACAAACCTCTCTATGTTTACCTAAATCTTATTATGTTTTTCACAACTGTGGTTATGTTCCTCTAAATATTACAATGTTTCTTTTTTCATTTTTGTGACTGTTATTATCTCAAATAGATAAAAAGGTTTTTTCTTAACATACTGTTTATAACTTAGGTTTTATATACTTATAATTGTGTTTAATTTCTGCAACTTGTGGGGCTTTTCCCCACAGGCCTCTGCTGAAATTGGGTATCCCACCAGGCTGGACTACCTCAGTAAAGAAACATAAAATAAATAAATATCTGCAAATAAAGTCAGTGTTTTTTGATTACCATACCAATTACATCCTTGAATTTTTGAGTCTTATTTTATTTGCCAGTGCTTCTAATTATAGCGTGAATAACAAAGAGATAATAGGACACCTCTGCCTGATTCCTCTGTTCAAACAGAACTTATTAGAGAGGAATCCCCCACACACTTTATAGTCAGCCTCCAATCCCTAATATAATCTTCAAATTCACCTTATTATTGCATCAGGGAATACAAATGCTTCCACAATCCCAGCTTACTCTGTCAAATGATTTCTCTGTATCAAGGTCCACCAACAACAATGGTATTTTCTTAAATTTTGTTTCCCTCTGGATCATCACTGTTCTCTTAATGTTGTCAAATGTTTACCTCCCCTCTACAAAACCACACTTATCTGTATCTATGAATTATAGCAACAACTTTGCTATTATTTTAACCATTATAGACATAAACACTTTATAATCATGGTTTAGAAGCAAAACGGGCCTATATGAAGCTGGATATGATGAGTCTTTACCATCTTTAAGTATTAGAGACACCATATCTTTCCTTCCAGGACATTGGTACTTCTCTTTTTAAAATACCATTAAACAAAACCTTCCAGATATTTATCACTTTCTTCACTCCTAGCTTCCAAACCTCCACAGGAATACCATCTATTCCTGGAGACGTTCCTGTAGATTGATTATGCTCACCATTATCTAACCCCCTCCTATTCTAAAAGTTAATAATCGAGACTCATCTACCTCTAACCTTGGCATATTTAATTCTACCATAAATTTTTCCACTTGTACTTTTTTTTGATTTCTACATTTCTTTGCTATAAACAGATTTTCCCAAGCACTTCTGAAATATTTCAAATACCGCTACAGAACCTCTGGTTATTTTCCATGTTATAGGTTCAACTTGGCAACAGTAACTTTGTTGCCTGAGCTGTTGTGCTAAAAGTTTTTGTGCTCCAGAGTTATTATCAAAAAAACAGTTGCTTTCAAAACTCATGCGTATTATCCAGGCGGTCCCTTATTTTCTTTTAGCATGCTGAAATTGTGCCTTTTCTTGTATTGTAAGAGTTCCCTTATTCTGCAATACTTTATAACCTTTGCCAGTCCCTCTAAATAATTCATGTTACTTTTTAACCATATCTCTTTTTCTTTTACCTCTACCCAATTTTTAAACTCCACTTTCATTTATCCTACTCCCTAGCTATATTTTCTGAAGAAATTTCTATCTTCACTAACAACTCCTGAATAATTTCCACTATCCACTCCTTAAACTCCTCTCCGTTTATCAGATGGGTGGGGTAGCACCACTGTCTCATTTTTATTTTATTACCCTGCATTTTTATTTTAGTTATTATTGGCTAGTGATCTAAAATAGTAATTGGATGTGTAGCAAAACATTCAATTAAATGAACATATTCTTGCGAAATATAATTTCTGTCTAGCATTTCCCAGTTTTTATACCTTGGGGAATAATATGTAAATTCTCTCCAAGTTCCTACTATTGAATTAATAAATTTATTCAAAAATCTACCCTCTTTTGTTTTATTTTCCCTTCTAGGCCACCGAGATACATCCTCACTGTTGCATATCAAATTCCATTCCCCACCTATAAGTAATATTCCCTGCTGATTATTTCTCCCAGAAATTTCCTAAGCTCCACTGTAGCAGTTTTAGGTGGAGTATAAATACATGCCAGCATAATCAACCTCACTTGCCAGTAGCCCTTACTGCTACAAATCTACCATTATCCTTTTTCCTCTTCTTTCACTACTGGATGGGTAAATGGAAATTCAACCCGGGGGTTTCACCTGTGTCCCTCTTGGATGGGGTAATAGGTGCTGAGTTTAGTGTCTGCTTGAGTCAGACACCCCTGGGAACACATGTTGAACTTGACTAGGCTTGTAATGGCCCTGGGGCCATTAGTCTAGTAACCTCCTATGGATCATAGTAGATTACTCGGCTATCGACCCTGAGGTAATTTTTAACCCAGCCGTTTCATCCCAATGTCATACCATAGAAATGCTAGCCAATACCCAAGATTGCATTTAGTGATGACTGCCCATGTCCAGAAGGGTTGTGGGCACTACCCCCAGTAAGAATTTATGGTGCCCCATCCACTTGTCCACGTTCCTCTTGAACAGTGTGTCAGAGGTGGGCTGTTTCACATGAATTGGTAGCCTGTTCCAAAAAAGCGGCAGTTGCCGGGAGATAAAGCTGTCCCTCCAGCATGTCCTATTTAAGTCACATACCATATTTAGGTCCCTGGAACAGGTAGCCCTAGTCCAGTTTGATTTACAGATATGCAGCAAGTTCATTAGATTTGGGTCTTGGATTGCTCTGTAGGCCACGCATAAGTCTCTCCTAAGAAGTCTATACAACATGGAGTACAGTGACAGGGACCTTAGTCATTAAGTGTAAGGCACATGCTGGAGCCCCTTGATCTTCTTTGTTAGAAATCTAACCTCTGCAGTCTCTCTAATTGCTGCAGGTGCTTACTATGGTACATGTTGAATGGAGCAGTATACTCAATTATGGGACAGATAAGTGCTGAGTATAGAGGGGTTAGAACTTCTTTTGCTTTGCTAGTTAATTATGCAATGTAGAAAGCTTTCCTTACTACAGTAGACACATGGTGGTCAAAGTTAAGGTCGCAGTCAACTTGTAATACCAGGTCCCTTACCACTTCATGGGTACTTAGGATATTGTTGATTTGATAGTGTGAAGGGACTTTGTGCTGAAGGGAATGATGATGCATTTCTTTGCATTCAGTTTGAGACTGTGACTAATACACCAGTCACTGGTCTGCATGAGACCCTCCTGGAGTATACTGACATCATTTGGGGATTCAATGATTGCACCTAGCTTGAAGTTGTCTGCAAACTTGGGCAGGCACAACCATTTAGTTTTGACCTGAACTCCTGAGAAGTATATACCAAACAGTAGGGGGGCCCAGCACTGACCCCTGTGTCATCCCGCTGGTAACAGGTTTGCTGCTTGATGTGGAGTCACCCACTTTTATAGTATGTGCCCGATTTGTGAGCCAGTTGGCAACCCATCTTACAATGAAAGAGTTCACATTCAGTTTGCTAAGTTTATCAGTAATGTCTGAATGAAAAATGTAACTATATTTAATAATAAAAGAACATGAAAATACTACATATCGATTTATAATAAACACCAAAGTTTCAGTCACAGGAAATACTAAAAATAACACTGATGGAAAGATTCACACATATATAAAAACTAATCTCACTATATTATCCTGACTGATCAGAAGAATTACTGTCCCCTAGTTGATATACTACAGCAAGGCAAGATGAAGTGGGTGAGTGCTCCTTCTTTGTCAGGTTTCACAAACAGACTGCTCTAAGACTTCTCATCTAGTATTAAAACATCATTTCAGTGTTGGATTACAGAATGACATCACATATATCTGGTCATCTGACTTTTGGTTCCCAAACTACCTCCTTTACTAGAAACTGAACCAGAACGTAGCACATATGTGTCATAATACGCACACATAGAGCTTTGCCAATATGTGTTACAGCATATGGAAGCTATAAAACCATTTTAAAAACTTGCACCTTTCCAGGGTAGCAATTAGCTCACCTCTAAGGACAATACAGTAGGATTCCTAGTCCTGGTTTTCATAGACACTTTTTTCTCTAGTTACAATCAAAACTGTAAGAAAAAAATCTTTAAGGCCTAAACCAGGTAATTTAATTTCAGACTATTTTTCAACTGAGATTAATCTGTTCTCTTTCAGTATCCTCTGTTACAAAGTTTTCATTGCAACAGTCACAATACAATCTGACATACAGGTGTATTTATTTTCTGCCCAGTAGGACCCACTGTTGGTACATATTCAACACAAGCACCTGTACAAAACAGTCTGATATACAAATGACATACAATTCTTTACAAAACTACAGCTATGTTGGCATATGCTATATATCCACTGCCCAACTTCTGGCATAGCTGCCGTTACCTCACATCATCACAACTGGAATACATTTACTCCTCTTCTGCCTGGTGTACAGTGAGTAATCATTTTCCACAAACATTCTACTGTCTCCAACTTTTAATACTTTGTCCTACTGCCAGCGTTTTGTCAGAATCAACTATTTTTGCTGGTAGGACTGCATAGTTACTATTAGATGTCTTAGCTGCTTTCTCATGGCACACAATGCACCCTTTCAATTAGCAACTCCTGCTGTGAAATACCAGTCCAGTGCTGATTTGTGCTTTCATAAAATTAATATAGTTTGTTCTTTCCAGTTTCTTTGGTACGGCAGAAAATCTCAGGCTTTCCCTATGTGCTCTGTCCTCTAATTCTACCATTTTTTTGAAACATCTCTTCTTAAGCATTCAGCCTTTTCTTAATTTCAACTTCTGATTTTTGCAGTTTTATCAGCTCATCTAAATATCTGTTCAAAGCTTCACCCATTTTTTTCAGCCTTTTGTTATTGGAGATTATATATACTCCTTCAGCGTTTCATTTATTTTAATCAACTCTGAGCACCAGACTTATTTTTTTCCTCTAGACTTCTGCAACCAAAGCTGGAGCCTGAACTGCTTTTTGCTGAACAGCTGCAGGATTCTTCCCAGCCAGTGTTTTCTCCTCACCTTTTGTGGTTGATTTTCTTTCAGATTCTCTAAATTTATTCTTTGCTGGCATCCAGGCAGTGCACTTATTAGTCAGTAACTGAAATATACTCAAAAAAAAAAAAAAAAAAAAACACAAATTCACCGTCTCACTGGGAAAGCTGAAATTACACTGTTACTCAGTGTGCAGTCATCTTGGAAGTCCCTCCTTAGCATTCTTGGCAGACCTTGCTGATCTCACAGAAGCAAAGGAGGAAGGCTTACTGGGCTGCGATATCTGTAAGGGTACCTCCTTCGTCTGAAATGGGGACGCCTGGACCCTGCACAGAGATGGCTCTGGAGAGAACTCAGGCTCTGGTGTGACAGCCATGAAGAGTGAGTGGATCCGACCTACAGCTGGAGCAGCTGATAAAAAGAAAAAAAGGACTTGGCATTTCTATGGAGGCAAGAGAGGTCAGATCTGAAGTAAGCACTAACAAGTAGGGAGATTGTAGCTGGGGCAGCACTGATTCTGATACCTCTGAAGATGCTGGAGAAGCTGAAGACCTTGAGGTCTTTGGATCCGGCTGGCCATTTAAGGGCAACACACAGAATGCTTTTTTCTATCCTTTTATTTCAATTTCAGCTTCTTTTCCTTCTCACGTGTCTTCCTTTTCTGCCTTATCTCTCCTTTCTGTGTCTTTCTACTTTTTTCTCTTAACAGCTTTAGAAGGAGAGAACAGCATAAGAGTAGGGGCCGCTGTCACTAAAGCAGAAGGCAGCAGCTCATTTAAAACAAACTTGGTCTGGCAGTCCTGTAAGGGCTGTGACCCAAAGGCTACAGATGCTTGACAGTCGACATTCAAATGGTTGGCTCCAAGGCAATTAAACTTTTTGTGCTCATGGTGGGGAGGGGGGCAGCATATGTCCACACATCCCAAACATTTCCTAAAACTCAAGATCTTGTCCATGGAAAACAGGTAAAAGCAGAAGAAAAAAAGGGAAAACTATCCACTAAGAGATGCATCCTGACTAGTGGTACTGCTAAAGATTAAGTGGAAGAGGAGAAAGAGCAATAAAGAGCAAAAATTATCTGTAAAAAAACTTACCTGAAGGGGAGATTCTTTGGACTATGTCTGACATTGGAAGTGGCAAGTTATCTATGCCTGCATTTTTGTTTCACAAAAACGTAAGCATCCTGTATTAATTCTTTCATCACTTATATGAATACTGCTAAAGTAATAAATGCAAAATGGGTACTCCACATATTATATGCCAAATATGTCTTTCTGTCCAAATGCCTATAACCATATATTTGGTTGTTGTTGTGTCTTTCGGCTTTTCCCGGTTAGGAGTCGCCACAGCGGAACTCCGGTCTGCTAATGATTGGCAGTAGATTTTAACGTGCCGAGTTTCCAGCCCTGACGCACAACCTTCAACGAAGGTACGCCCATTCACGCATGTCTCCATGCAGAAGACGCTCTAGCTGAGAATCGAACCGGACAGCATCTTACTGTGAGGTGACAACGCTACAGTAGCACCACCACCGCAGGTGTAACCATATATTTGGTATGATGTAAAATACCTTCAGAAAAAAATGGGAAATTAAAAAAAAAAATTACATGGAGACCCGTCTGTTTTAATGCAAAGAAGTTACCTAAACTGATCCATACAACTATTTATAAAGCTTATTACCAATCTGACCTGTTAACTAAATATCTGCTAAGGCTGCAAGATTATTGGCATTTCTTACAGACATTCTGCCTACTAGTCTGTGATCAAAAGAGGTAAAAACTAGCAAATGTTGGTATGTCCTAAGTCAGATTTTCTTCACCATTGTCTAAATGTGTAAAACTGTCCTTATGCTAGATAAATATACAACATGTACATATGTATTAAAATACAGTTTAGTACAGTATACTAAGGTATAATATAGTACAATATAATTCCAATTATGCAATGTGTAATAAATTAGGACACAAAAAACACACAAAAAAAATTCAATGATTATGTAAGCAGGTTATCGAAAAGTAAAACAGTACTGCATTATCAGAATGCAGCAGCTTCCATTATATAGCTGACAAGTTTTACTTTTTTATATAACAATTTGATAAATGAGTAAGTGAACTGGACTACTGACCCTTTTCAGTCATGACCCAAGTACAAAGTACAGTTAGCTACAAGAGACATGAAGACACAGAATATCAGTATAGCATTGGTTAAAATATTAACTGAATTGTAAACTTGTTAGAGAAGATATCTTAAACAATATATGCAAATGTGAACACACAAGAATTTTCATACACATAACATTTGCAATATGTACTTTTCTTGCAATTACAATTCAAGATTACACAGTTTAGTACAGAATTAACCAGTGTCAGAGCAGCTGCCTTTTGCTTCATTCGGTATGTGCAGTTGTACATGACACTAAATGGTTAGCTTCTTTCATATATTTCAACTTTCAGCTCCTGTGAAATGTAAACCATTCACAAACAAAAAAAAACTAGGTTCTTGCCAACAAAGCAGCATAATTTAGTATTTTTGTTTTAAGATCTTAATACTAAGTGCGACAATTCATGTAAAAGGCAATGCAAACTATTTTTCTCAGTTCTCTAAAGATTTACTCAAAAGCAATTCATATAAACTGTTAAATCACTGTCAAAAGTTTATAATAGTGGGCATAACTATGACTCACACCTCTGACATTTGTCACCAAGGCTGTGTGTGGTAATCCTTCCTCTCTATAATTGCAAATAAACAGCAGCTTCAGACAAACATGCCTGACAAATCACATTTCTTGTTCTATATTCTGACAAAAGACATAATCTGGCTTTCAAACATTCATACTTTACAGTGCTAATCAATCCAGATTCTAAAAAGTGTGGAAAGTGCCAGATTATACCAACTCAAGAAAATCATGTCTGCTGCTGAGAAAGATTCTTGTAAAGGTGCAGACAAATAGTCTGAGAGTACAAGACCGTACTCAAGAGTAAATGAAACCTTTAAAACAGAAAAAAGGGGAAAAAATTAAAAGAAAAATACTAGGTCCATGAACATTGTGTGCACTGTGGACAGTGCCCCTGCCTTACCAGGTTATACCTCATTCCACACATTCAGACCTCAAAATGAGGTCAGGAAGACTAAGGGTGGTGGAGTCTCTATTTTCATTACGGACAGCCACACCTCCAGACTGGTTTGCCAGCATGACGCACAGGAACTACTCCAGGTGCAACTGACCGTGGGGGCAAGACACCCATCCAAGTTATAGCCAGCTATAGACCCCTCTCCATGACTCAGGTCACCCACTCCTCTTATCTGGATCTACTTGGCTACATCAAGGTACCCCCCCTAACACTCTGATCCTTGGTGACTTCAACTACCTCACCACAGACTGGGTGAACTATTCCTGCACTAATGCACGCACTCAATGATTCCTTGCCTTCATCAATTCTAATGCACTAGACCAGCTCATCTCATCACCCAAAAGGGGAGATAACATTCTGGACTTGGTTCTCACCAACTTGAGTGACCACTGCACCACTCCCATTGTATGTTCTTCCCTGGTGAGATCAGATCATTGGTCTGTCCCTTTTGAAGTTTCTCTCATCCACCCCCCCCAGCCATAATCAAGCTAATAAATTTCTCAAAAGAGGACTACAACATCCGCTAAGGGAGGGTATCTGTAGTTTCACACCACTGCCCCCCTCAGAGGATGCAGACAACTATGCTGAACAGTATGCCAATGCAGTGTACAAACACCTGTACAAGGGCATGGACTCAGCTATACCAAACTAAAACCTGCTACTCAAGGAAACACAAACCTGTTTGGTAACATCCTCTATCAACAGGCTTTACAACAAAAGGAAGAAACTGTTATCAAAGAGTAAAAAGGAACAGATTACAAATCTATGAACCTATGAAAAAACTCTGTTCTTAGCCTCAACAAGCAAATTAGATCACTAGTGAAAACCTCCAAAGCTAATTATGAATCGAAATTAGGCTCTGAAGCAAATGGAAACCACAAAGCCTTCTTCAGTTATGTCAGGAACCTCCACGGCAAAGGCCAGGTTTTTTCCGAATTAGTACTTAACAGTATCACGTACACTGATCCTGTTGACTTAGCCAACCTGCTAGCAGACAGGTTCAGTGCAAACTTCACCCACCTGCCCCCCCAAAGGCCCTTCTGACATCCCCGATACTTGTCCTGCACCTCACATCTCTGCAGATCAAGTGTTAAAGACCAAGGCAAAGAATACAGCTTCCATGGGACCTGATAGTATCCCAGGCTGTATTCTGCATGATCTCCAGCAAGAACTGGCTTTGCCATTGAGCATCCTATTCAACCACAGCCTAAGTATAGGCTTCATTCCAGCAGAGTGGAGAACTACCACTGTCATCCCCTTGAACAAAGGTGGTGCCACTACTGACCCTGAAAACTACCACCCCATTAGCTTGATAAGTCTAATCTGTAAAGCCAAGGAGCGTATTATTACTATGGATCTCTTACACAAGGACATAGGCAATCTCCAAGCACTTGACCCAACCCAGTTCGGATTCATCACGGACAGGTCTTGCCTGTTGAACCTGGGTGACTTCTTTGAGACGGTCACCAAGGCCCTGGAGGAGGGAAAGTCAGTACATACAGCTTACCTTGACTTGGCCAAGGCCTTTGACACAATCCCCCACTTACGCATCATCAAAAAGCTAACAACTCGACAAATCCCTATTTCATCAGGTGGGTGACCAACTGGCTCACCAACAGGACCCTCAAGGTCAAAATAGGCACCTCCACCTCCGATAGCAGACCTGTCACTAGTGCAGTTCCCCAGGGATCTGTCCTGGGACCCCTACTATTTGGCATCTACTTCTCAGAGGTCCAAGCAAAGACAAAAGGCCTGTGGCTGACCAAGTTTGTGGATGACTAAGTTGTGTGCTGTCATTGACTCCCCAAGTGATGTTAACATACTACAAGAGGGTCTTAAAGCAAATAATGACTGCTGCCAAAAGCAAAAAAAATGTATCATCATACCATTCGGCAAAAAACAAGTCTCCTACTGAATACCACATCAACAGCAGCCCCCTAAACACACAACCTGTAGTGAGGTTGATAATTTCACATTTGACCATCATGTAGCGGCAGTGGTTAGAAAAGCCTTTTACTTGGTTCATCTCATAAGTAAGGGGATTGCATCCAAAAAAAAAAAAAAGGAGGTTATAACTTCTCTATACTCCTCCTTCAATAGACCAATAATCGAGTATAACGCCCCGTTTGGTATGTACCTCTCCAAAGATCTGCACCAACTGGAAAGGCCACAGAAATACCTCACATAGAGAATCCATGGCCTCCAACCTGGAGTGGATAGGCTCCACCTTACGTGGATAGTTTCGAATCACTATCACTCTGCTCAGTATCGTACAGATTGCTCAGAGGTGATCTGTGTCTTGTCTATAAGGCAATCTCGACCCTGCCATACTAGAAATGCTCCATAACCGTAAGTCTAACCTTTACCTGCTCAAAAGGTCTGACTCTAATATGTAACATCAACAAAACCTGGTGGAGAGAGAGAGAGGTTTGTCTCCAATTGGCTGCCCAGTCTCTGGAATAGACTTCCCATACAAGCCAAACAGAGTACCTTGCTGACCCTCTTCAAGCTCATCCTTGATGAGTGGATGGGAAGCCACAAATTTGTCCCAGGGGTTCTGCCTGTACCCATCACTGACAGGGGTGACAGGTGCTAACTGAGGTTTCTTTTTGGGGATAAACTCTTGGCTAGGCTTGTAAGGGCCTCAGGGCCATTAGCCTAGTAACCTCCTATGATCACTGTAATGCATCTCTCTTGTTCATAGGTTCACGGTTATATACTAAGCTAATGACCACCAAGGTCTTTAAAAGTCTAGGTGTGCAATCCAACCCAATCGTGTCTGTGTCTCATGGGCATTTATTGCACAGGGGGGATGTCAGTTAGGAAGTTTCTAGAGGTTATGGGGAACTATGTTAATTTGGGAATTACTGTCTGCCTCTGTCTATCAGAGACACTGGGGCCAGACCTTGGGCGAATTTGTAATTTCCCATCCATTTGTCAAGGTTGCACTTAAATAGGGTTAGGGATGGACTCTGTTTTACATGGATGAGGAGCCTATTCCAGAGTCTGGGAATTCTCTGAAATAAATATCAATCTTGCCAACATGTCGATTAGTTGACTGTCAGGTGCCAGAATCCGCCATATCACACACGCACTCAAGTCTCTCAACAGGTACTGTTATGACTCTATCACAGACCATGTTGGGGTGAACGACTTGAGACGTACCTCCCTGGACTATATGAAGAAAGAGACATGATTGAGCTTGCTGAATAAAAAAAACAAAACAAACAAAAAAAAAAAGGAGGTTATTACCACCACCCAGAATGATGCCTCAGTACAAACAGAAAATTATTGACTTTAACAATTGGATTAGTTTCTGGTGTCATTCCAGGGGGAACCAGTACCTGACAGCCTGGGAAGGTATAATCAACACACCATGATGCTTTGCTAGGATGGCTTGCATCTGTCTCACTTGGGCTTCAGGCTTTTGGCAAAGGCCTTTGCCTCCCCCATAGTGCCTTTTTTTAGAAAAAGTCAGGTCGTCGATACAACCAACATAAAAATTTCAACAAAGCGCAAATTAAAGGGTCATGCTGCTAAATGCTAGGAGTCTAAACATGAAAATGCACTCACTGCAAGCATTCTTTACCCTGGAAGATGCTGACATTTGTGCAGTCACAGAAACCTCATTCAAAGCTGTGGAGAGCACCCCAGCTTTACTTGGTTACTCATCCTATCATACATTCAGACCACAAACTGTGGGCAGGAAACTCATTAACAGGGACAGTGGCAACCTCCAAACACTCGACCGCACACAGTCTTGTCAAGGGGAGGTCATGTCTGTTAAATCTGGTCAACTTCTCTGAGACAGTCCCTAAAGCCATGCATGAGGGGAAGACAGTGCACACCACCTACCTTCCCCACTCGGGCATAACAGATAAACTGTCTCAACTATGCATTAATCCATATGTTACCAGATGGGTAGCAAACTGGCTCACTGATCGAACCCACCTAATCAAAATAGGGGAAGCCAACTCAAGCAGTAGACCCGTAAAGAGTGACATAACCCCAGGGATCAGTCTTGGGGCCTCTGTTATTTGGGATATACTTCTCTGAGGTAAAGGCCAAAACCAGTGGGCTATGGTTGACCAAGTTTGCAGATGACTGCAAGATGGGCGGGGCCATCAACTCCCCAAGTGATGTGGACATCCTCCAAGAGGATCTCACACAAACAAATGACTGGTGCCAGAAACATGGTCTCAAGCTGAATGTCAAAAAGTGCATCATCCCCACATTTTATCACATTAATAACAACGTCCTAAGCACACAATTTGTAGTGATGGATTTGGGCACCCAGGTTGATAGCAACCTGACTTTTGACCGTGTTGCTTCCATTGTATGGAAAGCTTTCTACATGACCCACCTTATAAGTAAGAGTATCTCATCCAGGGACAAAGAGGTCATAACATCCCTGCATTCTTCACTTATAAGGCCAATTATTGAGTACAACTCCCCCTTTGGCATGCAACTCGCAAATCACATGCAGCAGCTGGAGAGACCACAGAGATTCCTCACCAGAAGAATCCAGTGCCTCAAACATCTACCCTACACAGATAGGTTAAAAGCCTTGTCCCTCTACTCAGTTTCATACAGACTCATTAGAGGTGATCTCTGTCTGGCAGACAAAGCAATCTCAGACCCCGCCTTGATGGGACTGCTGCATATCAGCAAGTCAAGCTCCACTCGAGTAACCTCCATGCATGACCTCAACCAGGTCTGTGACATCAATAGGACTTGTTGACAGGACAGAAAGTGCAACCTGGATAAATGGATGGGAAACAGAAAATACACCACTGGGATTCCACCTGCGTCCCTGCTGGACAGGGGCTTTGGGTGCTGAGTTGTCTAAACATGGGCTAAACTCATGGCTAGGCTTGTAAGGGCCCCAGGGCCTAGTAACTAACTTCCTATGTCACAGATAAAATTTAAATCCTTGGATCTACTGGTTCTGATGCTGTTCATTTTGTGAATGTGCAAAAGATCCATTAGAGCTGGATCCACAGATGCCTTGTATGCCAGGCACTGACTGCCTCTCAGTAACCTGTAGGAGACAGAGTATAGAGACAGAGCTTTAAGGAGATTTGTATAGGACAATGTGTTTATACCCTGGGTTCTCCTGGTAAGGATACTTTGTTGGCATTCCAACTGTTGCATATGTTTGATCAGGTACACGCAGAAGAGGGCATTATACTCAATGACGGGTTCGATAAGGGTAAAAAAAAAAAGTGGCACTATAACTTCCTTGGACCTGGATGCCATGCTCTTACTTATAAGCTGGGTGACATACAATGAGTTTCTTACTATTTTGGCCACATATTGGTCAAAGTTCACATTACTGACTACATATGTTCCCAGATCCCTCACTACTGGGTCAACTGTTAGTGGTGTCTTATTGATGGAGTAATTAGCCTGGGTGGCGGTTTTCCCAAAAGGGACTACAATGCATTTCTTGGCACTGAGTTTTAGTCCATGACTTTGGCACCAATCATTTGCCTTTGTTAGACCCTCTTTTAAGATGTTTGCGTCGAGGAGGAATCTAAGATAGCTCTCAATTTGCAGTTATTTGTTCTCGGACACATATACACTACCCCTACAAGCCATATAAATGATTGTTTCACATGAATCATGTAACTGCCCTGTGCATTCATATACAACCCAATTTTGCACTATCAGAACTCAGCAATCAGAAGCAGCTGGAGGAATGCCCCTGTGTAATACAGGTTTACTGACAATATGCCAGAAGTCAGTGTTTGAGAGTCAAGAGGAATCCCGAGGTTTTCTTTATGAATTAAGATGTATGGAGGCCAGAGCAGTCAGCACTGATGCAGGATGCCTTTATCCTGAGTTATAGAACTGCCATGGAAGTCCTGATGCATGGAAACTTGAAATGTGTCTTCCATGAAAGAATAATGTGCCAAGACACATCGTTCTAAACGACTAATTAAGGTATTATCTGACAGATTTCTACTTTTCAGCAATATTATCCATCAGAAGCTGTAGGGTTGTACCAAAACCTTTTGCTTACCAGAGACTTTTACTTGCCAAAGACTTATTTGCCAGAACATACTGGTGTGTCAAAGGGTTTGCTTTTGTTCCAGATTTCATACACCATCAGCACCACTTATAAATGTGTTCCAACTACTAGTTATATATCTGAAAGGCACAAAACTGAAAAGAACCATAACTGTTTCAGCTGGAGATATGGAAAAGGTGACTGTCATTTCCTCATTTCTGACCCAGGCTCAACAAGGTAGATATGGTGGAAAGGACTTTATATTACCTATTTTGTTCTGAAGAAAAGAACTGTGATTATTCTACAGTGTGATACCTGGCAAGAAAAAAAGACAGATTTTTATGCTTTGGCTGTTTTAAAGAACTGTTAACTGAGAACTGACTGCTATCTGGTCTAGGTTATGTTGGGGACATTTTGTAAGAGTGCTACTGGAGTGTCTATGTGATCTTATAGTGCTTGCCACTGCATAATATAAGTTGTTAAATCTTGTAAAAGCAGTTTGAGTTTCCACCTGTTGCTAAATCTTCAATTCACGTTCTGCAAGTCTGCCTGCCTTTAAGTTTGTTACAATAAAATATTTATTTTATACAAAGACAGTGGTGTTTGCTGCCTCTTCTCACTACTAGTGAATTTAGCCAGCAGCTGAAAGTGCAAGTCAATTACATATTCCAGTTGTTGCTATATGTTAATCTTCCATAGCAGATAGAGCAGTGGTTTTGCTGGAGTGTTAATCAGATAGGCTGTATAGCTGAATAATGACCACAATAGAACACTGCTTCAAAATACAGCCTCCTATGTCAAGGGAGTAGTAGTAATGACTACATCAATCACCCAGCTATGGTCTGTATCACCTTTGAAGCTTTTCAGCCACGGTGATGATCTTGAGGTTTTTTCAGTTACCTTCAAAACGACTTCCAGCCAAGAAGGATAGAACTGCTTGACCTGGGCACGCATCACAGCAGCACACCTAATGGAACAATCCTGCCAGGTGTTAATAGCCATTATTAGTGCAAAATGTGGGGACATCAACAAAATCAAGAAAATTTGATATCCAGTCTGGGGTAACATCACACAAGTTCCATTATGTGCCCTTTTCCAAACTGAAGATGGTAAGAGACCATTTGTTTGAAATAAAACATATAGCTAAATTTTGGTTAAACAGAGAAGGACTTACTAGAAGGAGACTAAATTGTCATTTACTAAATTGCTTTATTTAAAGAGGGTCCTACTGGCCACTAAAAAATTTGGGGTTTTGGCAGACCTCCAGAATACAGACAGTTTTATGACAATAGTAGAGAGAGTGCTACATTATGAAAGTTTATTTAAAGAAACATCAAACAAGTTAACTGACAAAGTTGTGACAAAATAAAAGGGGGGGTGTCTTATTTTCTGTGCTTCAAGTGTGGGAAGCAGGGGCACACTGCAAAATATTGTGAAGAAGCTAAGTTAGAACCCCCACGTGTGCTACCAAGGACATGGTGAGGTGATGAAGCTACAGAATGTGTTGAAGCCACCACTAGACTAGTAGAGACTGTGTAGTTCCACTGCAAAACTTATTAAGTGTAAAAACGATAGGCAGGAACTCCAGGATCTCTTGGGTTCTGGTAGTTTGATCACCCTAGTAAAATCCCAACATCTTTGAAAGAAGCAGGCCCATTCTCATAGGTCCAAAGATGTGGTGTGCACACATTGGGAGATTGGTAGCTTGGTCGCCCAAGTCCATCCAGAGCCATTGCCAGTTGGGAGTCTCCTACATTGTGGTCCACTAACTCACCCATGATGTTATCATAGGCAAGGAATTTCCCTTTTTACAAGCAGAAAAGTACAGTTGTGTAACAAAGCTTGCCATAACACTAGATGTTCGAATGATCACTGTTGTAGTAGTCTTAGCTATATGGGTCATATCTTTCAGAGGATATAACAACCAGCCACCTTCCAAAGCTTCAGAGTGCTCTCATGCATCCCAACCATTTGTCAGCGTTAGCTGATGTGAAGAAAAATAATGATTTGGTGTGCACAGAGGACCAAGCTGCTGCTTCGAGAATATCTCTAACATACAACCATTTTCAAAAAAGCCAGAGATTAAGTCAAGGCTCTGCTGGAATGAACCTTGAGCCTGCCTGGACTTGCCCGTCTGTGGTGTATACAAGAAAAGGTAAAAGCATGAGACAACCATTTCATAATAGTCTTCTTTGACATAGGTTGTGTTTTCTTTTTCCCCTTCAAAGGAAATAATTGATCAGAGTTTATAAATGATTTTATTTTGTCAAGATTAATACCTGAATTGTCTGTGGATATCCAGTGTAACCTTTCTCCCTCATTTTTAGGCTCAGGAAGGAAGATGAAGATATGGATAGCTTTGCTCAAAGGAAACTCAGATACTAATTTAGACATAAATGAAGAAATAAGTTTAATGGAAAGCCTATATTTATGGAAAGTAAGATAAGGCTGACTCACCATAACAACTTTTTTCTCTTCTTGCAGAGGTTAGAGCATTTGGTAATACAGATTTCCATGTTAAGAAACTCAAGTTGGCTTGATGAGCAGGTTCAAATGGAGCAAGAGTTAGTTTTTCCAAAACAAAATCTAGATCCCAAGGAGGAGCTACCTGTAACCCAGACGAACTGGTATACAACACTTTTTTCAAAAGATTTTCATATGACATTGCACTGAAAGGGGTATCCATGGGCAGGCATGTTGAAATGGCTGAAAAGGAATAAGACAGGCCAGAGGATAGTAACTCATACAAATAATGCAGAACCATAAGGAGCATTTGAGCAAAGCTATCCATATCTTCATCTTCCTAAATAATGCAGAGAGACTAACAGCCCTGAAAGTGTGCTGTTTTTTGTCTTGGCACCAACTAAAAAATATTTTCCATTTACTAATACACTATTTTCAACCAGCAGATTTTTCCCTCTTTCAATACCTGCTGCATTTCCTCAGAAAATATGTGCCTAAAAGGTATTAAGATTCTGTTATCCAGGCAGTTATTTGCAGTTGTTTCATGTCAGGATGCATCAAACACCTCTTGCCCACTGAGAGAAGCTCCAGTCTGTGAGGAAGCCTGTGGTAATTGCTTTTGGCAATTTCCCACAGAAAGGAGAACCACTGCTGCCTGGGCCAGAAGTGAGTCATTACAATGATCGTTGGTGAGTCCATCTAAATCTTCATAATGACTCTGGATATTAGTGAAAAAGGTGGAAAAGCATACAGGAATATTCCTAAGGAAAAGAGAATGTATCAGTTTTCCAGGCCTCTTCCACAGAGTTCTGGAGCAGAATTTTGCCAACTAATTGTTGTGCCTGGACTCCAAAAGCTCTACCTGAGGTTTTAATCACAGCTGGATCAATACATGAAAGACCCCTGATTTGGTTTCCATCTGTGAATGTCTGTTCTGATCCTGATCAGCTTGTCCACAAATTTTTTTCTCTGAAATGTATGCAGGATGCCAGTAGATTGAGATTGAGCTGAAAAGCTATACCCAGTGCTACCAAGACATCTCAACCTCTTAATGCAAAAAATCTGGACAAAGCTTGACAAAATGGGGGTAAAAATAGGGACATATTTTAAATATTGCTCTTATAAACTTAGAGAGTTGCTAGAGTAACAGGATTTGTTTTAATACACATTTTCTGAAGGATTTGAAGTCTGAAACTCAAATGTATGTCATTATTTAGTGACTTCAATCCTGAGATCATCCCAGTGATTTGCCAGGAAAAAAGAGGAACAGACCAAAAATATGAGCCAAAAATCTGGACATTCTGCAAAAATCTGTACAGCTGAGAGGTACGACTGCACACAGTGTAAGATCTGGCTCCCCCCTGTCTATGTACCACACAACTGTGGTGGTCTCTGCAAATATTTATTTATTGACATTTGTTAACCTGGTTAGTCCAACTGAGCCAGGGGCCCATTTTCAGTGGAGACCTGAGGAGAAAAGCTCCAGAAATAATACAATTATGATATTTACAAAATATTAAAGTAGGGTCATAGAAGTATAGCACAACTCAAAAAATGTGTGTACAGGTGTACAATGCATAGGTAAAATAACAGTTAACAAGTACAATTTCCAAACTTTAAGAACAGTACATAGCACAGGCCAAACAATTAAAAGGTTTAGAGAATATTACACTAAGGAGTACAGTATGAATACAGTTTGCTAGGAGTACAGTATGAATACAGTTACTAGGAGTACAGTATGAATACAGTTACTAGGAGTACAGTATGAATACAGTTTGCTTGGAGTACAGTATGAATACAGTTGCTAGGAGTACAGTATGAATCAGTTGCTAGGAGTACAGTATGAATATAGTTTGCTTGGAGTACAGTATGAATACAGTTTGCTAGGAGTACAGTATGAATACAGTTGCTAGAGCAACTACAAGGAGGAAGAAGAGTTGATAGGGAAAGCAGATACGATGAGAAGCCTTTTAATGGTCCAGGGGACTACAGATGATTGAGAGTGCTGACAAGTGCCAAAATCTCTTTAATGCTTATGTGTTTTGGTCTCTCTTTTCTGTTCCAAAGACCCTGCACTTTTATCTCCACAGACACTAATCCCCAAGCAGAGTCTGATGCATCTCTTGTTAACTGTGCTGGAGCTGGAAGAGAAAACTGGAGACCTGAATTCTGACAACATTATTCTTTCCACCAAAGAATCTCCCTTTTCACACACCCCAAAACTAGAGTCTGGAAAGCCAGAGGATGTTGATGCTGGAACCATATACATTTTAGGTACCACTGAATATGTCTTATGTGGACAGGAACACATCTAGATACAGATCTACTTTTTCTTGTGGAAGAAAAGCTCTTTGGACTGAGGTATCTAGGAGACACCTTAGAAAGCAATCCTGTAAGGAGGAGTTAAACAAGACTTTTGTATGCTCTCCTGGAACCCCAGTCTGTGTAAGAGAACGTTCATCAAAGTGAGAGATTTCTGACACTTTGAAAAAGACTCTGCAAAGTCACAAATCCATCTAATTATTGAAAAAATGAATACCTTGCAGTCTGCAGCAGGTTTTCACTGGAGCAAGACACTGTAAATAACTTTGGAGCAAAGGATAGACCAAAAGGTAATGCAGAAAATTTCTAGCGTAATCCAAAGACAGAAAACCTTAAGAAACATAAGAAATCTGGATCTATAGGAATACGATGATAAACAGCTTTTAAATCTAAGGTCAACAGAAAACTGAAATGAGGGATTAGTGCTAACAAGTTGTGAAGGAATAACATTTTGAACTTGGACATTATGACAGACTGGCTTAAAAAGGAAGGATCCAGAAACCACCTCTCCAAGAATAATTTTTCTTTGGCATTAGAAACATTGCTGAAAAAAATCTTTCTCCTAGTTGAGGAGGAAGGATCACTTCTATCATCACACCAAGTCAGCAGGTGCTGAATAACAGGAGGGAAAAGAGGAGACAGACCTGGTAGATGAAAGAGAATCTCACTGAGAAGAGGGAAGAGATGTTCGCTACCATCTGTTACTTAAATGGATTACTTTCAGAATCCATCAGTCTGAAACGACATTCTACCCAAGAAATAAAAGGAGGTTCAGACTTTCTGGAAGGATTAAGGGTTTACCATCATGTGAAAGAGGAAGGGAGTCTTGTAGATGGTCATTTACACTTATTAGACTGTTCTTTGCTCTGATGGTTTTTCCTTTCTTTTTGGAGCTTCCCTGCCATTACTTTTTAAATATTTGCTTACCATCAGTTTATTGTGTTTGCCTAGTCTGCTTTTTGACAAAGGCTATAAAAGGTAGCATTAAACCTAACAACAAACTTTGAGAAGGAAGACTTAAAATTCTCAGAAATTCCTTGAATCAGCTTACTTCTCTCATCACAGCTGTTAAGGACCTTTGCAACAGATTCTCAGAAACTGTCTAAGGGAGAATTCATTTTAGCTTTGACATACTTGTGAAGGTTTTGCGAATGCCACAAAGCAAAGCCCAAAACAGTTCCAGTGGCAGCAGTCCTGGAAGTGAGAGGAAATGGTAGCTGGTCACCCAAGTGCAGATCCAGAGCCAGTTGGATAGGCTCTTACACTGTGGTCCAATAACTCACCCATGATATCACAGGCAAGGAATTTCCCCTTTTCCAAGGAGAAAAGTACAGTTGTGTAACAAAACTTGCCATAACAGTAGATGTTCGAACGATCACTGCTGCAGTGCACTGCTTAGCTGTATGGGTTATATCTTGCACAGGATATAACAACCAGCCACCTTCCAAAGCTTCAGAGTACCCTCGTGCATCCCAACCATACCTCTCAACCTCTTAGAGTAAGGAAGCTGGACAAAGCCATAAAGAAGTTGTAGAAATAGGAACAATATTGAAATACTGATCTTACAAACTTAAGAGAGTTGATAGAATAACAGGTTTTGCATTAGCATGAACTTTCTGAAGGGTATGAAGTCTAAAACTCAAATGTCTGTCATTTTCGAACTCCAGTCTTTAATTATTTGTCACTAATTTGCCAGACAGCCACAATATTATGAAAAGTGGACCAAACATGTAAGGCAAAAATATGGACATTCTGCAGAAATCTGTACAGTTGAGATTTATGATCCCAACCATTAGTCAGCTCTAGCTGAGGTGAAGAAAAAGAATGATTTGGTTTGCATAGAGGACCAAGCTGGAAGCAACTTTAGCAGAATCATAAGCACATTTTAAACAGTGGATAGCCACAAGTCACAGACGCAATCAGGTTACACAAAAAAGAAGTTATGTACTCACCATAACATTCCATGTTTGTAGTCCATCTCGCCCTTTATTCTTACATATGGGATTGGAGCCGATTCTCAGCTCCGACTCGGCCTATTTACAAGCTGGAAGTCTTCTAGTTGGCTCGTGGCTAGGTAGGTATCCCATGGTGCACCAGTACAATCCCCAGATTTTGTTTGCTGCTAACTAAGGAAAAAATAACAAATATACAGAAAGAAGCCAATACTAAAATGTCTCCAGAGAATAATGATAACATTTTTCTGTCTCCAGGTACTTCCAGGATGGGGGTAGGAGGGTGGGTTCGTAAGAATGAAGGGTGAGATGGACTACAAACATGGAACGTTATGGTGAGTACATAACTTCTTTATGTTCTGTAGTCCTATCTCGCCTTCATTCTTACATATGGGACAGCGTACGTAGCACCTTATTCTTGGGTGGCTCAAGGAAACATACTCCTGAGTACTGTGGAACCAAAGGATGCTCTACCCCTGGAGGTTAAATCCAATTTGTAATGAGTAATAAATGTGTGAGGGGTAGCCCAAGTTGCTGCTGCACAAATATTATCAAGTGGGACCCTGGCTTGAAAGGCTGCAGAGGTAGACTGAGATCTCGTAGAATGAGCCTTGATTTTGAAAGGTAAAGGTCTACCCTCAGAGATGTAAATGTAAGCTATACAGCTAGAAATCCAATTTGAGAGAGTCACTTTGGAAACTGATAAACCTGACCTGGATTCAGAGAAGGAAATAAATAATGGGGGGTCTTAAAGTGGCACCTTTAAGGAAGGTTTTGCACAGCCTATGTGACATCACATTAGAATCTTGTATGCCTAGATGAAAATTAGAAATCGCTGCCAATTGAACCCTGATAGTAGCAGCCACAGATACCTGGTGGAAAAGCTCAGACAGGAACTCCAAAACCACTGGAATGGAGGCGGTATAAGGGTCAACATTCTTTTTCTCAGCCCAGATAGAGAATATCCTTCATTTACTGGAATATAGTCTCCTAGTGGAGGGTTTATGAGAGGACGTAAGGATATGAGTCAAGGAGGGTGAGAAGTCGTGAAGCCTGACTAGGGATTGAACTGGAGCAGTTAGGTTGAGGGTGTGTAAGGTGGTATGAAGCGAGCCTGACGTGGGTCAAGAGATCTGGCACTGGGTCCAGAATCCAAGGATCATCTACGAGAAGAGGCCCGAGAAAGGGGAACCAAACCTGATGAGGCCAATAAGGAGCAATGAGGATCAGTTTGCTTCCCAGCTGTTTCGCTTTCTGAATAACCTTGGGTATGAGAGAAAAGGAGGAAAAGCATAAAGGAGACCCAGGGGCCAATCATGAACAAGTGCGTCTCTCAGTGACTCCCCCGGAGGGGGGATGAGGGAGAAATAGCTGCTGCATTTGGCACTGATCGGGCTGGCAAAGAGATCGCAACAAGGCTGTCCCCATCTGTGGAAAATTTGCTCCGCTATTTCCTGTTTCAGAGACAACTCGTGAGGCATCAAGATTGCCCGGCTGAGCTTGTCGGCTATCACGCTGGTTGTCCCTGGAATGTACATTGCCACCAGAAAATACTGAGAAGATATCGTCCATTTCCAAACTCGAATGGCCTCTCGACAGAGTGGGTATGATCAGGTTCCGCCTTATTTGTTGATATACCATACTACTGACATGTTGTCCGATTGTATTGCAGTCGTCCCCAGAGGCAGAATGTCGTGAAGTGCTTGCAATGCCAGGAGCACCGCCTTCATCTCTAGAATGTTGATATGCAGATGAGCCTCATGATCTTGCCATGTGCCTTGGACAGTCCTGCCTAGATAATGCCCCCCCCACCCTATCTGTGAGGCATCCGTGGTCACACTGGCAACGGGTTTGGCAAAGAAAAATGAAGTGCCCATGGTTAAGTGGTTGGGTAGAGTCCACCAAATGAGGTCCTTCTTGCAAGAGTCTGTCAGCAGTATGTGATGAGATAATGGTAGGTGCTGAAAGGACCACTGGGATGACAGCAGCCACTGAAAAAAAACTCATGTGTAGTCTGGCTAGCGGCACTAGTAATATGGTGGAAGCCATGGTCCCTAGAAGCTGCAGAATAGTCTTGGCCTTGACTTTTCGTAGGGGGAGAAGATGTTGAATTTGAAGAACCAGATTCTGTGCCCTTTCAACAGGAAGACGAACCAACATGACTACTGTGTCTATCTCTGCGCCTATAAAAATATTGAGAGCAATAAGGCAGATTTTTCCCAATTTAAAGAAATCCCCAACTGGGCACAAAGCTGAATGGTAGCGTCCCTGGTCTGAAGAAGTAGATGCCTGGTGGGGACGGTCAAGAGCCAGTTGTCCAGATATGGAAACACCTGGAATCCTCGACGTCTCAGGTGAGCTGTTACTACTGCCATACACTTGATGAACACCCTGGGGGCTGTGGTGAGGCCAAAGGGCAGAGCACGAAACCGGTAATCACTGGCTCCCAGCCAGAAGCGTAAATGACTCCTCCACGCCTTGTCCATTTTTCTGTGGTAGTAAGCATCTTGAAGATCTATTGAGCACATCCAATTGTCTTTCCTTAATAACGGGAGTATAGACTGCAGTGTCACCATCTGAAACTTGTCCTTCTTTACTGATTCGTTCAATCTGCTGAGGTCCAAGATGGGCCTCCAGTCCCCTGTACGTTTTGGCACTAAAAAGAATCTGGAGTAAGTTCCGGATCCTATTTGGTCTGCTGGGACAGTCTGGACGACTCTTTTTGCCAGCACTTGTTGACCTCCACAGATGCCTGATCCCTGTGATTAGGTGGAACATCTGGGATCCTCTTGGGAACAAAAGGTGGAAGAGAAAAGGGTATGACATAACCTCTGGTAATAATTCTTTGTACCCATTTGTCTTGAGTGAAACTTGGCCAGGCATCTGGATACAAAGAAATGCGACCACTGACCTGCCCCAGAGAAGCATAGTCGGGCCCCACATCAGGAGCGCTGGTACGGCTGGCCCTGAAAGGAATCGCGGCCTCCCTGGTTTTGCGGTCCGCCCCTGCCTCTAGGGCAATGTCTACCATTTCCTCCTCTGCCTCTGAAGGAGTCACCCCCTGTGCATCTTGGAAAAACCTCTGGGACTTCTTGAACCACATTTTACCACCCCCTCTGACCCTTAGGGTATGGTCTAGGGGGGACAGTAAAATGTACTCCCATGGCAGAAAGTGTTTTTCCTTCTTGCTCGCACCTGGTGAGAGTGTTCTTTACCTTGGGTCCAAACAATGAAGAACCGAAGGGGGCACTGGTAAAGGTAGATTTGAACGGTTCTGCACAATTACACAAACGCATCCAGGAATGACGCCTTAGGGAAATTCCTGAACCCGCTGCTCTACTCGCTCCATCGGCTGCATGCGAGTTAAGCCTCATGGACGAGATAACAATAGAGTTCAGGGTGGACAACTGAGCAGACACCTTGTCAGGGACTCCCTCAGTACATGTACCTTGTAGAGAATCTCCTAACTCCTTAAGGAGATCTCTCTGAAGCCTTGTGAAGTGTGCAAGGTAGTTCAATGATCTAAGAGTAAATGCTGCTGAAGAGAAGATACGCTTCCCTTATCTTTCCATCGTTCGAGACTCCTTATTCGGTGGATGAACAGAAGAAGAAGTTTCCACTAGCTCCTTCTTAGTGGCCGCCGCCACCACCATGGCATCTACAGGAACACCTTTAGACAAAAATTATTTTTCTCTGGGTGCAGAAAGTAACTTATTTGGTCTCCTGGGGACTGACTCCATGGCATCAGAAGTATCCCACACCTTCCGACTAACTAGCTCCATCAGTTCGTTGAAGGGCAGAGACACCCAAGAGGCTGAAGGTTGAGACCCGAAAGCCTTCAGGTACACTGACTCATCAGAAGGGGTGACAGTGGGCCAGCTGCACTTCTGCTTAAGGATTTCAAGGATGTCCACAAAGGAGACATCATCAGAGGACGACTTATGGGACCCTTCTGACTCCTTGAGGTCAGTGTCCGAGTAACAGGCTCATCCTGGGAGTCTACGTGCTTCCTCTTACATGTTCTCCTCTGTGGGGGCTCCTCAGAAGGATATTCCTGGAAAGTCTCAGAAAAGTGGGGCCCACCGGCCAGTGGCTCCTGAGGCTGCGGGTCTCTGCTGTCCAGGGAGGGAGTAGGAGCTGAGACAGAAGTAGGTGCCCTAGGGGGGAAGAGTGTCAGTACCCCTGGTAGGAGCTGATGGTGGGGACAGCACACTCATCATCTCGAATGACACCTCTCCTGCTCCGAAAACCTCCTCGGCTCCAAGGAGACTGTGGATGCCATCAGTTCCAGAGCCATCGGCTCCAAGATAGACGTAGGATCCAAGCTCACCCTCGCCAACGCACTGAGAGGGAGGCTCAGAACCAAAGAGATTCGGTTCCAGGTGTCCCTGTCGGGGCCGACTGGGGAGCTTCGGCTCTTAGACACCACGGACGGCACCAAGAGTGTCGGAGTGGAACTCGGCTCTGAAACAACCACAGGGGGAGCAGGAACCGAGGGTTCCACCAGCGGTACCAAAAAGTCCGGCTCCGAAAGACCAGCAAGGCTTGGAGGAGGAATCACCGAAGGGGGAACGGACTCAAGTGGCCCCGGAACCGACTAGGTCGGAACCAACAATAATTTTGGTAAGGCAGACTACTTCAAAAGTCTCAGCATTACCCTCTCCACATCTTCTGATAAACCCCTGAAAGACCTGGAGGATAGAGTAGGAGAACGGGATCTCTGCAATATTGGTGACTTCAATGTAGGGGTGACTGGTAAAGGTTCCAAAGACCAGCGCCATTGAAAAGTCTCAGTGATCGGCTCCAAGCTACTTGGCACCGACCCTGTAATCACAGTAGTACAACTCTCAATCGGCTCTGAGCTCTGTGGGGCCAATGAGATAGTAAATTTGTCAGGCTTAGTAATTTTAAGAGGCGGCTCCAAGACATCAGCCGGTGCCGGGGAGGGCCTCTTAGAGGACTTTTCCTTTTTAGATCCCTGAGATCTAGCAGAGGAGGAGGAAGAGCTAGCCAGATCTTCTTCAAAAGAAGGTTTTAAGAGACCTTTTAGAATGAGCTTATTTTTTCTTTCTTGCAACACCCTAGCACTAAAAGAAAGGCAAAATAATCAAGTTTCCTGTAAGTGGATGGCCCCAAGACAGTAAATGCAGTTACTGTGGCCATCTGTTATGGACACCTTCTGTGAGCATTTTATGCATTTTTTTAAAGCCAGATGGCTTATGGTCCTTGCTTTCCTTAGACATCCTCACAGAAGATAAACTCACACACACACACAGAAGAAAGAAGGGAGGACTAGGTCCTCTAACTTAAATGGGCCTAGCCCTACAGGAACGGTAAACAGACACCAAGAGGACTAGGTCCACTAACTTAAATGGGCCTAGCCCAGGCAGGAAGAAAGAAAGGGAAACTAGGTCCTCTAATTAAAACAGACCAAGGGGTACAGAAACAATTAGAGAGAGAGACTCGCACACCCCCAAAATAAAAATAAAGTCTAAATTGTGGAAATTACTAAGAAGGTGAACAGAACCTCGTTCTGTTTGCAACACTAATAACAAGAACTATTAGCAAGCGGAAACACCGCAAAAGGTTATGACTTATAACTATTTAACAAAAACACACAGCCTAACTGAGCGCAAAAGGCACCTACGATTACCAATATCTAATTATGAAACAAATCTATTAACAAGAGAAAACTGACACACAGAATACCAGTACTATAAGGCCAAGGCCGACTGTACTTGAAACTGCACACAAACGGTGCACTTAGTAATGCTAAGTATACTAACTGCAAAAACTACACCAACTATAATTATACAATGCTATTAAAGGTAAAACAGAAGAATTATCCAAAAATTTTGAACAAATTTGAAAGACTTAGCCAGAGCTGAGAAGAAGCACATTCGAACTGGTTGACGCGGCAAATGAGATCTGGGGATTGTATTGGTGCACCATGGGATACCTACCTAGCCACGAGCCAACTAGAAAACTTCCAGCTTGTAAATAGGCAGAGTCGGAGCCAAGGATCGGCTCCGATCCCATATGTAAGAATGAAGGCGAGATATGACTACAGAACGTGATGTCTTTGCCAGAAAAGAGGAAACAGATGCTGTTATATTCCTCATGTTCTCAAAAAAGGCAAGCATAAATGTTAACATATTAGCTTGACAGTTGAGAATTCTAAAAAGTGTTTTAGAAGAAAACACTTTTTCCCCCAAATCTACGAAAAGTTTTCTCATCCTTGTTAGAAGGGGAAAGATTGGTATTAACCAGATGTTTAGCAACAGATGGCTTTACCAGAGAAATAACAGCTGTGTCTGATCTGGGATTAATATATAAAAACTTAGAATGACAAATTTTATACAATCTATCTGCTTTTTGGGGAACAGGCTGGCCTGTCAGGCAAGTTACAGGCTGTGACAAAAACACCCTCCAATGTTGAAAGAACCAGGAGGAATATGTGTAGGATTAGGAAATTCCAGTTGCAATAAATCATACTTTTTTTCCAGGGAAGGACTTTCAAGATGGCTGCACACTGAATAACAGCTTAATTTCAGCTCACTCAGTGTGAAAACAAAAACTAAGAAAAGAGAGTCTGTACATATGCCTTTTTGGGTAAATTTCAGTCACTGGCTAGTAACTGCTGGAGGCCAGCAAAGAAGACATTTAGAGGGCCTGAAAGAAAATCAACCACAAAAGGTGAGGAGAAAACACCGACTAGGAAGAATTCTGCAGCTGCTCAGCAAAAAGAAGTTCAAGCTCCAGCACTGGTGCAAGAATGGACTTCCAGTAATCTAGAGGAAAAAATAAGTCAAATGTGCTCAAAGATGATTAAAATGATCAAAACACTGAAAGAGAATATTAACTCAAATAACAAAAGGCTGGAAAAATGGATGAAGCTTTAAACAGATATTCAAATGAGTTGATAAAACTACAAAAATCAGAGGTCAAAAAGAAGAAAAGGCTAGCTGAGTACCACTCAAGAAGAGGTGTTTCAAAAATTATACAATTAGAGGGCAGAGCACATAGGGAAACATAAGGATTTCTGCTATACTCTGCTATACCAGAGAAACTTGAGGGAACAGACTGTATTAATTTTATTAAAGGACAAATAAGCAACTGTATTGGTATTCCACAGCAGGAGGTGTTAACTGAAAGGGCACACCATGTTTATGCTACAAACCTGGTCATGAAAATGCAGCCAAGACATCTAATAGTAAAGATGCAATCCTATCAGCAGAAAGAATTAATTCGGACAAACCTGAGGCAGAAAGACAAAGTACTAAAATTTGGAGATAGTAATTTTTTTGTGGAAATGAATACTCACTGAACACCAGGCAGAAAAGGAGTATATTTATTCCAGCAATAAGCGAATGTTGATTGGCAGGTATGTGATTCAAGCTGCTGTGTCCAGCTATCTTTAGAATATATTTTCCTCAAGGGAAAAAGCCATTTTTTGATGCAGAACATGGTAAGGATGAAACGCAAAGGTTTGTCACAAAAAGTGAGCTATCAGACAGAAAATGATTCTGCTTCTTATTGTTCTGATAACAAAGTTCATAGCTAGACTATGCCACTGAAACATTTCCCAGTGTTCCAAAGAAAATGCTTGAGAAACAGAAAAAAGCAAAGATGTTGACTAGAATAACCAGGAGTATATTGTAAATGAACCAGAGACTGGATATGGGAGATAGATAACAACAGGAAGGAAACCAGCAATTCAGAAATGAACAAATAAATGTAGGATAACAAAGCATCAATCACATTTGTAAAATATGGCAGAGCAAGAAGTCCTGGAAATATTAGACTTATTTGACTTTGTTAAACTTGTAGAGGACTCCAAAGCACATGTCCTATATCATGTCATTAATGTTTTGAAGAACATTAAAGAGAGGGAAAGAGGTCATTGTAAGTAAAACAATTTGCTCTTAAAAGTATTTTATAAAACATAACATATACTGCATGCTATAGAGTAAAGCTGTTTTTCAGCTACTTTTGTGTGTAATGGAGACAGTAAAGTAAACAGGTACCCTTTTTTCCTCTTTCTTCTTCAGTTTTAAGAAATGTAGTCACTGCAATTTAAAAACAGTAGAAAGCCACACAGAGTATGATATGCTTTTTCCTTACTTTTGCATAGGGAAATGACTGGATTAAGGCCCTTGGCTTGAAATAACATGTTTTAAGTGGAAGCAAATAAGTAAAAGAACATTTAATGTAATAAAAAGTTTTTCTTTAGTGAATAAACGTTCACAGTGCAATATGAGAAGCTTGCAGCTGAAAGCAACTGTGTATCTGGTTCTCATGTTTTGGTGGAGACACGTTGATAAGGGCAATAAAAACGGATTATTTTTTAATGGCTAAAAATAATGGCTTCTGAAAGCATTCATGTTGGTTCTACATCTACGAAAGGAATAAATATAAGACAAAAAGAAAGTACTTTGTGTAAGTAGAAGCACAGGTTTTACCATGTGTCTTAGCAAGGAAAACCTTCATTATGGGTTAATTAAAGCATGCAACTGTTCCTATTAGGAGGGTTAAACTTCACTTGAAGATGTACATAGTTTTGTGCATTTGTATTAAGATAACAGGCTATGGGGTATTCCAGGAGTGTTTTTTTTTTTGAGGGTTTTCATTAAAACAAAACATCTTGCAAGATGGGACATAGGAGCAAATCGATATGACAAGAAACAACTGTACAAAAGATCAACCCGCCAAACATTAGCGTAAGCATGTAACATAAAAGTTGAAACTAGACATTAAAAAAATCTGTTATACACAACAGTTGGGAATTATAACTTCTTAACATAATGGCAACACTTCCATGCAATCTCTGAACGGGAATTGTCTCACAGGTATATACAAAATAGAAAGAGTGTAGAAAGAGTAGTAAACTATATTAAAATACGCAGATTGCAAACAGCTATGCTGCAGGAGACATATTTGTAAAGAAGTAAGCATGTGAATTTGATTAAGAATTTTCCGATGTAACCAAAATGAAGTCCTAAAAAATGGGCTACAACCTGGAATTCTCACAATACAATCTTTTATTAAAATAAAAACATGCAACACTAAGCGCTTTATTATCTCACTGGGGACTTCATCAGAATAGCACCACTGAAAATGTCAAATACTTATATAACCATCCATTACTTCATTGTCCTACCATTTTAAAGAGACAGGGTACCAAAACCTAATGTAGTTACTTGCATACTATTTACCATGCTAAAACCTGTAATAATAAATTACTAAAACCTGAACAATGAAAGTTTGTTGTTAACTATGTATGTATACAAAACACCAATAATAAATATTAATTATGATTTAGCAGCTTGTAACTTTAAAACAGGTTGCATCAAATATTTTCACTTAACCCTGAGGGTGCCATAGCATTTAATCTAAACTGCAATAACAATTCTCAATATTCCAAAAAATTCTCCCACTCTCCACCCCTAGGTTTTTTTTCTATTTTCTCAATGATACCAGAATAGAACTTGCTATATTCCTTACATGCTGATGCACACTTAGCAGCACTACTATTTTTTTTCTTTAGAATATCATAATTATGCTCATACATTCTCTTCTTTAATGTTCTTTCCATTTTCCCAATTAAAAAAAAAAAAAACTTTAGAGTTTATGCTAACAACATAAATTGCAACAGCTGCACAGCTGAATGGTTACATTGCACATTACTATCTATATGCTCCTTGTACCTCCAAATCTTCTTTAAATATGTATCAAGACAAAAATGACTCTCCCCATATATTGTTTGTAGTTGGTTTGCTGTTAGAAACACTACGTCTTATATATAAAGGAAACAGCGTCCCAGTTAATAACTTACAGAAGATAATTATTACATCATTTGATCTTACGCTGAGTCACCTCATATAGTCTTCCACATATGACATACAGCGCAAAGTTATTTACAAAGAAGTGTTAGTGTGTGTACACTTTTTGCTCTGTATGTCTCAGGAGCATTCCCAGCATATGGACAGATGGTAACAGAGACTTTTAATATGCTAATATGGTTTACTCTGGGACAGCATTTCACCCCCACCCACTCCCTACATTTCATAATTAATAAAACTTCAAAGTAACTCTTATTATTTACCTACTAAAGTATACAATTCCACTACATTTTACTTACGGATAATATCCCAACTACATTGAGACCCTCTTTTTTCAAGGCTGTGCCATTCTATGCTTCACTGCTAATCAGATGCCCACCAGCAGGCTATCTTCTGTATAAGCAGTGAAGCCCTTTCAACTTTTCTAGCAATCTACAGTTTTCAATTTATCCAGTTCAGGAAATCCCAGGCCTCCAAACTGTTCTATTAAATGTAACCCCCTTTTCAGGTACATTTTAGAAAACATTATACTTGTAGACATTTCTGCTAGAACTTAAAAAAAAAAAAATCAAGCACACTGAAGTTAATACGTTATCACATTTTCTGCAGTCAACCCTTGACTTAAAAGTTTGTTTTATGCTGTAAACGTCTGTATCTACATTAGAGTATTGATATTTTTGTTAAAGACAGCAAATGGACTCAGTGAGATAGCATTCTAAATGCACCATTTGCAATAGTTCAAGTCAATGTCTGAGTTACCCATAACAACCACAAACTCTTAAGGTAAAACTCCACAGTAAGAAAATCCTTTGCTTCATCGCTAATTCACCATCTCATGAGGACCACAGCCTCACCCTCAAAATAGACAAATGGCTCCTAATTCACCACAGAGCAGATCAGCTACTAGGCTCTCTCATCTTCAAACTTCTTGAGCCTAACACATTCCCACCACTAAATGGCAAACTTTATACTATGCACACACACACACACACACACACACACACACACACACACACACACACACACACACACACACACACACACACTACAACCTCAGATGCTTCTTCAAAAATCACCCCCTTCCACTCTAAATGCCACAAGCCAAGCTACACTACATCAACCACTCTGTCTCCACCCTGTCTCCTAAAGTACGGGAATCCCTCATCATCTACTGAAAGGAACTACAATCCTCCTTACCCACCTTCAGAGAGGAACATGAAGATTCATCCACACCAAATCAAACTGTACTTGCCACACAGCAACCTCATCACATAAGGACCTCACAACCTCTAGCATTACCCCTGTCAACTGCTAATACTTCCTCACTCCCCCACCATCCCCTTCTCTTACTCTCACTATCCCACAGCATTTCCACCATGATGAAAACCTGAAATATAATCATGTGAATTGCTAAACACGCGCTTCTTTAACAACTGTTGCCACATATATTAAATGCTGCTGTATAGCTTTTGTTGTGTACTTACTTTCTGTTCTGTTTTGATGTGTACAGCTTACTGCCTTTCTGTTTTCTTTCTTTTATTCCTTATTTATGAATTATTTTACCAGGCACTACCTGTAAATGGTCGGTTGTGATCAGTGTACCACCGCAGTAAACAAATGTAAAATAAAGTAAAATAAAATAAAAGTGCTTTACTGCTGCCTTATATTTAGTTAAAAATTAATTTAGGACATTTTGGGGTTATTACAGTTTACAGTTACATGTTTCTGTTCAAATATTTTACTTTTCTAAGTACATATATGCTCAAAAATAGGGCAGTAGCAAGGATTTCTGGCTTTGTATTCTAGAATGCAGTCCACTTTCCCACAAGTGCTGTTTCCCAGCATCAGACAGAAAAAACAGAAAATGGGCATTATAAAAGCAAAGCTATTCCACAAAGTATATAATCATAAACTATGATAAATGAAAAACTTCTAGCATATCACATTACAAAAAAAATCAATAAATCATTTAAAAAAAGTGACGACTTTGAAGCTCAAGATGTATACTCATCTACTATGTTCAATAGAGTGATCCTGGAGAATGCTACAGCAAGGTTTACGAGAAACAAGCTTGCTGCTGAATGTATTTCTTTGCATTTGAAATTACCTGGCATACTAAAACATTTCCAAAACTGGAGATCACAATCATAAAAGAATGAACCACTTTAAAAAGTACTTCAGCTATAGAATTCCAGGACTTGAAACTGCAATGCCTTTGACTAACAAAGTTCTGCCACCAAGTGAGAGCAGGGCTGTCTCAAAAGAAATTACAGGAAATGTGGTATCTCAAAGGACCCTGACAAGTTTGTGTTATCAATACCTAATCTGCACTGTCCTGTAATAATACTGGCCAAATAAGTCAGAAAGAGTCAAATACAAATTAACACTATTGCTGGAGTTCTCCTAGTCCAGTTCAACAAACATTGTCTCATTCAGATTGTGCAGTTTTGTAGCCCAAGTACACTACTATATTGAAAGCAATAAATCTAAATGCCATCAAACAGCTGCATTACGTTTACTAATATGTTAAGTTAAATGCGTAATTGGATTGTGTTTATTTATTCACTCGTTCATGCATACATGCTAGATTTTACTTAATACATGTCAATAACCTATGTTGTTGAGATACGAATCAACAGATCTGTAGGATACAGATATTACTTCATATTTTTTTTTTTACGCTCTGTTGATCAGGTTAGTCCCACTAGACCAATGGCTTCTCTTCAGGGGAGATGTGAGGTAGTGGTATTAGTACTGAATTGAGGAAATTTGGTCAGTACACTGGGGAAAGTACAGTTGTGTACACTTACCATAAATGTAGATGTTCAAGTGTATTCACTGTTGCAGTCATCACATCTGGGTTATCCCTGCCAGGGTAGCCCTCAGTCAGCCCGAATACCAGAGGCTTAGTATTTCTGCGTTGGTTGCTGTCGCTTCAGGACTGACGTAAGGTTGTCAGTAGTATAAAGTAAAGCAGCCGACGCCATTACATCAGTTTTTCTTCACCTGTCAGCAGCCTCCCAGTGGGAGCCAGGATATGGTGGAAGAACCCCACCAGTAGAAAGTAAATACCAAAAAGTTCCTCAGAAGGAGAGTGAGAGAGACAGAGAGAAAATGGGGATGGAGGGAGGGAAACCAGGACTGCAACAGTGAATACACTCGAACATCTACATTTATGGTAAGTGTACACAACTGTACTATGTTCTTCATGTTTCACTGTTGTAGTCATCACATTTGGGTAGATTCCCAAAACTGAAGAAAAGGGTGGAGGCAGTTGGTGAAGGTATGAACAGATGTCCATGTTGCAGCCACCAGGATGTCCCTGGTGGGGACTCCTCTGAGGAAAGCTGCAGATGTGGAGGCTGCTCTGGTAGTGTGTGTCCTGACCCCCCCCCCCCTTGGGAGGAGGTTTTCCATGGTGCTTGTAGCAGAAATGGATGCAGTGTGCTATCCATTTGGAAATGGTTTGTTTGAATATGGCTTTGCCCTCTGCTCCTGCAGCAAAGCTGACTAACAACTGATCAGTCTTTCTGAATGATTTAGTCCTGTCTAGATATAATCTGAGCTGTATGTGCACATCTAGAGAGTGCAGTATCCTTTCCCCCTTGTTTTGTGGGCTAGGGAAAAAGGTGGGCAAATGAATGGGTTTGGTTGAGAGCCACACTGGACACCATTTTTGGCATGAAGGATGGGTTAGTTCTGAGGGAGACCCTGTCAGCATGGAAAATGATGAAGGGCTCTACAGCCATTAGTGCTTGTAACTTGGATACTCTTCTTGCTGAAGTGATGGCCAGAAGCAAGCCTGTCTTCCATGAGAGAATGTTTAACGCTGCTGAAGGTGCTGGTTCAAAGGGGGGGGGTGCAGGGTGAGCTTTTCCAACACAAAGTTTAGGTCCCAAGCTGGGGTAGGTGCTCTTCTGGGTGGCCTCAAGTTGTTAGCCCCTCTTAGGAACTGTTTGATGAGAGTGTGTGCAAAAAGAGGTTGCTCAGTGCTGAAATGAGCAGAGATAGCAGAGGCATGAATTTTAATAGAGGAAAAGGATAGACCAATGTTTAGTAGGTCAGCTAGGTAATCCAAGATGAGAGGTAGGGAGGGCTGTGCCATATCGGCTCCCTTAGCCTTGATCCAGGTGCAGAACCTTTTCCATTTGTCAGCATAAGACTTTCTAGTACTAGGGCGTCTGGCCTCACGTATAACATCTAGAACCTGTTTACTAAGATTGGCAGCTTGTGCAGTGGTCAAGGAATAAGCCAAGCTGCCAAAATGAGGGTCTGCAATTGGGGATGCATGAATTTTCCTTCCATCTGGGTCAGGAGTGTTGGGATCTGAGGGAGATGCCATGGTGGCAGAGGTGACAGATTGCACAACAGTGGGTACCAGTGTTGGAGTGGCCAGTCTGGGGCAATCAGGACTGTCCTCAGTTTTACCTCCCTTATTTTGAGCAGTACCCTGGTAATGAGAGGTAGTGGGGGAAATGCATAGACCGAGAGATTGACCCACGGGAAGGATAGACCAACCACTTTCCAGGCCCTGCACTGAGGCTCCCTGGTGCATAACCTGCTGAGCTGATGGCTGGAGTGGGAAGCAAAGAGGTCACCCTTCGTGGTTTCCCATTTCTTAATTATAAGGGTGAAGGTTCATTGGTCTAGTTGCCACTCGTGTGGGTCCAGAAGATTTCTGCTCAAGTTGTCTGCCAGAGGGTATAGAGAGCTTGGCAGGAATTGTGCTAACAGGTGTAGTTGCATGGCTGAGGCTGTGTGCCAAAGGTTCATGGCGAGCCTGCACAGAAGGTAGGAGGTAGGAGTGAGTCCCTCCCTGCTTGTTGATATACCACATCACAATGGTGTTGTCTGTTTTGATCAGTAGAGCCCCTGTGGAATGAAGGGGTCTGAAAGCTGTCAATGCGTGCTGGACAGCTAACATCTCTTTTTGGTTGATGTGCAGATATGTGCACCCCAGGCATAGTCTGATGTGTCTGTGGTGAGGGTCTGGGCAGCGTAGGGTTGTGAGAAGGGTAGTCCCTTGTTGTGGTAGCATGCTGCTGCCCACCAAAGAAAATCTTTCCTTAGGCAAGGTATCATTGGTATAAGAGTTTCCAGGTCTTGAGAGTGTTGACACCAAAGGCTTTTTAGGTACCACTGACGTGTCCTCATATGCAGTCTGGCATATGGAATGAGTAGAATGCAAGAAGCCATGAACCCCAGAGCTTGCAGGATTTTCCTTGTGGATAACTGGGTTCTGGTGGCCAGTTGAGAGAAATAGGCTGTCAGGTAAGTTTGCTTTTCTGATGTAAGGAATGCCATCTGGGATGCTGTGTCCAGGCTTGCTCACAGGAATATAATTTTTTGGGTGGGTACTAGTTTGGATTTCTTTTCGTTGACAGTGTACCCTAGGAAGGTCAGTAGGTCCTTTACAAAGGCCAGGTGCTTGAGCAACTTTTCCTGACTGCCTGAATCAGGCAGTCGTCTAAGTATGGGTAAATTTGAATATTACTTTGCCTGCAAAAAGCAATGGTAGGAGCCAGACATTTTGTGAAAACTCTAGGAGCAGTAGATAAGCCAAAGGGAAGCACAGAGAACTGGAAGTGCAGTGATCCTGCCCTGAAAAGTAGATATTTCCTGCATGATTCCCTGACTGGGATGTGTAGGTAGGCCTCTTTTAGGTCTAGGGTGGCTAGCCAAGCATTGTTGGAGAGCATAGGTAGTAGTTGTTGGACAGTGAGCATTTTGAATTTTGGTATCACCAGAAAGGGAAGCCGTTTAGAATGGACAGATCGAGGATGGGGCACCAGGTGCCCTCTTTTCTGGGTACCAGGAAGAGCCTGGAGTAGAAACCTTGACCTATCTGTTCTGCAGGAACGTGCTCTATTACCCTCATAGAAAGCAGGGAAAGGACTTTTTTGGCCTCTGCCCACTGGTTTGGGGGAAGATCTGGGAACCCTTTTGGGGTTGGTAGAGTGCGGAAAGAAAATACGCATCCCTGGGACACTATGTTGAGGACCCAGCGGTTGTTGGTAATGGTGGCCCAAGTGCTTGCATGGAAGGAGAGTTTTCCTCCCAGGGGCAAGTGCAGGTGGGCAGAGGGAGGGGGTGGATGTGTAGAGTCATTGTGAGTTCTTACCATGAGGGGGTGGCTTTGTACTCCCTGGTTTAGAAGTGGAGGTACTCCATTACTTTGATCTCTGCATTCCCTGTGGCTGTTGTCTGGGGGGGGGGGGGTCTGCTTCCCCGGGGTCTGGGCTGAACTGACCTGGAGGGGGCAGGAAAGGACCAGTGCTTGGAGGGGCAATGCCTACTGAACCTGGGTGGCTGGTCCTGTAGGAAATCCTTAACTGTCTGCATAGATTTAGCTTTTTCTTCCATTTTTTAAGACCTCCAATGCCTTGGTGCCAAATAAGTTGTCTTTGTGCAAGGGTGCATCCAATAGTTTAGATTTGACATGGTCTGGCAAGGGCTGTTCCTTAAGCCAAGCATGCCTTCTCAGGACAGAACCGGTGATTGCTGCCCTGCTTCGAGGGCATCAAAACCACAGTGTAAGATGTGCTTAGTTACTTGATTTGCAGACTGCATTAACTGTTGTAACTCTATTTTCTGCACAAGCAGGAGAAGATGCAATTTTTTGTTTGAGGAGTTCCATGGTATGCTGCTGAAAGTTTAGCATATGGACCTAACAATTTAGTGCTCTAATAGCAAGAATAGCAGAGGTGTAAACTTTTTTACCCCATCTGTCTAATGTTCGGGAATCCCTAACTTTTGCTTTAATTCCTTTAGGCCCTTGGGAGAAAAAGTACAGTTGTGTACACATTATAAATGCAGATGTTCGAGTGTATTCACTGTTGCAGTCATTACATTTGGGTAATCTGCTGGCAGGTTGCCCTCAGACGGCCTGAATAACAAAGTCTTGGGTCCTGCATCGGTTGCTGTCGCCTCTTCCATGAGGTCAGGGGTATAAAACATGCAGCCGATGCCATTTTATTCAGTTTTTCTTGCCCCAGATGTCAGGTGCCCCCCCCCCCCCAAATGGGGAGCAAAAAAAAAAAATAATAATAATAAAAAATATATATATATAAACAGCAATATATAAAAATGCACTTTTAGCAACATAAACTTTACCTTCATCTAAAAGCAAACACACCACAAAGGCTTTAGAATATAGTGAAGGAAAGAAGTTATAGAAAAGGGGGATGGCGGGTGGGTAACCCGGACTGCAACAGTGAATACACTCGAACATCTACATTTATGGTAAGTGTACACAACTGTACTATGTTCTTCATGTTTCACTGTTGCAGTCATTACATTTGGGTAGAATCCCAAAACTATGGATGGGAGGATGGAACTAAATAGCATTAGGAGCGGCTATAAAGCCCTGCAGAACTGCAGTGGCAAAGCCTGCCCTGGATTTAGAGAAGAGAGGCAAATGATAATGCTTTGTGAAGGTATGAACAGAGCTCCAAGTACCGGCTTCTAGAATGTCTTTGGTTGGAACTCCTCTGAGAAAGGCTGCTGAGGTACAGGCAGCTCTGGTGGTATGTGACATGATTCCCTTGGGTACAGATTTACCATGATGCAAGTAGCAGAAACGAATGCAGTGGCTTATCCACTTGGAAATAGTCTGCTTTGATATAGCCTTCCCCTCTGATCCTAAAGCAAATGTCACCAGTAGTTGCTCAGACTTTCTTAGAGATTTGGTCCTGTTTAAGTAGAATCTTAGTTGTTTGTGTACGTCCAATGAATGCAGAATCCGCTCCCCCTTGCTCTGCGGATTTGGGTAAAAAGTTGGCAGGTGAATAGTTTGGTTAAGAGCCACACTGGATACCACCTTAGGCATAAAGGAAGGATTGGTCCTGAGGGACACCCTGTCCGGGTAAAATGTAATAAAAGGCTCCACAGCCATGAGAGCCTGTAGTTCTGAAACCCTTCTTGCTGAAGTGATTGCCAAAAGGAAAGCTGTTTTCCAAAATAAAAACTTTATATCCGCAGTAGCTGCTGGTTCAAAAGGAGGCAGGGTGAGTTTTTCCAGCACAAAATTGAGGTCCTATGCAGGAGTTGGTGATCTTCTGGGAGGCCTTAAATTTTTGGCCCCTCTAAGATACTGTTTTAGCAGAGGATGAGAAAAGATGGGAGGCTCCGTGTTGTAATGAGCCTAGATGGCAGAGGCATGGATTTTTATTTAAGAGAAGGATAGGCCCTTGTCAAGCATCTCAGTCAAATATTGTAAAATCTGAGGGATATTTGGTTTTGCTGTTCCAAGCACAGAATCTTTTCCATTTATCGGCATAAGATTTTCTAGTACTAGGCCTTCTGGCTTCCAAAATGACATCCATAACAGATTTACTGAGAGATGTTGGTTGAATAATTTCATGATCAGCCATGCTGAAAGGTTCAAAGTTTGGAGCGGAGTGTGCAGAATTTGATTGTTCTGCCGAGACAGTAGATGAGGTATTTGAGGCACATTCCAAGGAGGCAGTTGAGACATATTCCTTAGAATTGGGTACCAGTGCTGGCGAGGCCAGTCCAGAGCAATTAGGATAATTTTTGTTTTTTCCTGTCTGACCTTTAGTAAGAACTTGGAGAGAAGAGGCAGAGGGGAAAGGCGTAGACGGATAGGTTTTTCCAACTGAAAGATAGGGCATCCACTTTCCATGCTTGTCTGTGATAAGTCCTTGTGCAGAATTTGTCCAGTTGATAATTTTGGGGGGAGGCAAATAGATCTATGTCTGGGCTCCCCCATTTCTGTGTTACCATGCTGAAGACTTGTGGATCCAGTTTCCACTCATGCGGGTCCATAAGATTTCTGCTTCGGTCGTCTGCCAGAGTATTTCGTTTTCCTGGCAGGAATTGAGCTTGAAGATGTACTTGGTAAGTCAAGGCTGTGTTCCACAATGCCATGGCTAGTCTGCAAAGGGGGTAGGAATGTGTACCCCCCTGCTTGTTTATGTACCACATAACCGTGGTGTTGTCCATCTTTATCAGTAGTTGTCCTGGATGAAGTAAGTCCTTGAAGGCTGTCAGGGTATTCTGAACAGCTAGCATCTCTATCTGGTTGATATGCAGATGCATTTGTTTTGGGCTCCATATGTCCTGAATGCAGCTCCCCGCGAGGTGGGCCCCCCAAGCATAGTGTGATGTGTCTGTAGTTAGGGCTTGGGTGGCAGGGGGTAGAGTGAATGATAGTCCCTTGTTTTGGTGGCATGTCTCTGCCCACCAAAGAAACTCCTGTTGTAGGCAGGGAATGAGAGGAATCATTGTTTCCAGACTGTGACAATGTTGACTCCATAAACGTTTTAGGTACCATTGAAGTTTCCTCATATGCAGTCTTGCATATGGAATTAGTAGAATGCAGGATGCCATGAACCCCAAAGCCTGCAGAATTTGTCTTGCAGATAACTGGGTTTTTGTTGCCATCTGTTTGAAGTATATAGTCAGTTGCCTTTGTTTGTCTGGCGCAAGGTAACCCATCTGGGCAGTTGTATTCAAGCTTGCACCCAGGAATGTAATTTTTTGAGAGGGAACCAGTTGTGATTTCTTTTCGTTTATTGTGTACCCTAGGCATGTTAGAAACCGTTTTACAAACGCCAGATGTTGAAGAAGAATGTCCTTGTTTTCTGCTTGAATGAGGCAGTCCAAGTAAGGATAAATTTGTATGCTTCTTTGTCTGCAAAATGCAATTACTGGTGGCAGGCACTTTGTAAAGACCCTGGGCACAGTAGATAAGCCAAAGGGCAGTGCAGAGAATTGGTAATGCATAAACCCTGCCTTGAAGCGGAGGTATCTTCTGCACAATTCCCTTATTGGGATATGCAGGTATGCCTCAAGTCTAGAGTCACTAACTAAGCGTTCTTGCCCAGCATAGGCAGTAGCTGTTGTAAAGTTAGCATTTTGAATTTTGGAATGTCCAGGAACGTGTTCAGAATCGATAAGTCCAGTATTGGACGCCAGGCATGGTCTTTTCTGGGTACCAGGAACAGCCTTGAATAAAAACCTTGTCCTTCTTCCTGTTCTGGTACTGGTTGAATAGTCCCCATATCCATGAGGGACGTAACTTGTTTCTGAGCCTCTGCCCATTGATTTTGTGGCAGATCTGGCCAACCGTTTGGAATTGGCAAAGTATGGAAATGAAATCTGTACCCCTGGGATACTATGTTCAATACCCACTTGCCCTGGGTAATTAATGGCCAATTTTGAGCATGACGTGCTAATTTCCCCCCCAAGGGTGCTGCCAAAAGATAAGTGCTTGGTGATGGTAGAAGGAAGTCATTGAGACTGCTTACTGTAGGGTTGTGCTTTGTTTCCTCCACATTTGGAGGTGGAGGCACCCCATTGCTTTGACCTGTAAGAACCCTGTGATTGATATCTAGAGCTTTTTGAGCACCTGGATTTGCCTCGAGGCTATGTTGGACACAGGAAAGGACCATTTTTTTAGTAGGCCAGTGACTACTGAATCTGGGAGGCTGCACTTGTAAGAAATCTTTTACAGTTTGCATAGATTTAGCTTTGTCTTCCATTTTCGTTAAAACCTCTTCTGCCTTATTACCAAACAGAGTATCATGCTGTAAAGGGGCATCCAACAATTTAGCTTTAACACGATCAAGAAGATTTTGCTCCTTGAGCCAGGCATGCCTTCTAATCACAGATCCAGTAACTGCGTCCCTGCAAGAGGCCTCCAAGGAATCAAAACCACACTGCAAAGTATGCTTTCCAACCTGTTCTGCTGCATGCAATAATTCCTGTAGTTCTTTATTTTCCACACAATCAGAAATCAACATCATTTTCTGTTTCAATAGGCCCATAACATGCTGTTGATATTTAAGCATATGAAACTGGCAGTTTAAGGCCTTAATTGCCAAGGTTGCAGACATATAAACCTTCTTTCCCCATCTATCCAGTGCCCTGGAATCTCCATCAGAGGGGGGTAGGAGTTTTTGCTGTAGAGGCCTTTACACCTTTGGGACCCTGCAAGATAGTTTCAGGATCAGCAGCAGGATTTTTGAACAGATTTGTGGGAGTCAGGAACCCTGTAATATCTGTCTGGCTTACTAGGAGCCAGAGGTAGGGAATCAGGAGCCATGCTTGATTCCGAAAACACATCATCAACAATGTCTAATACAGGAGATATAGCCAAAGGCCTATGCTGAGGAAGAGGAAGGAAATCCCTAAGCCTCTTTTTTGATTCAGAGAAATCCTGACTCTCCCGATGAAAATGTTCCCTTAAAGTATGCAAGGTTTCTCCAAAAGAATAATCCTCAGGGGGAGATGCAGATGGGATGGATTCTTCTGCATCTGAATCCTCTTAGGGTGGTATAGAACATTTATGATCAGAAGAGGAATCAGAATAAATAGAAACCTGATCTGAAGATTCATAATCAGTGTCTTGCCTAGGCCTCTTAGCAGGAGGGGGGGGGGGGCTGATCAAGGTAATTAAGTCCTCAGCCATTTTGATCATCTGTTTTTTAGGCATAGGGGCCTGAGCATGTGGCTCATGCGTCAGTTTTTTAGACTTAGAAGTGTTTTTGATTTTGTTTTTGAAGCTGGCGTCGGTTTTATATAAAAATGTTGAGGCCTGAAAACACCCTCAGAAGCTGGTGCCTGCTCAGTGGCACCGGACCCATCCAAGGGAGAGATATACGCGAGTTCAATACTCAGAATCTCATGGCATACCGGACTTCTGCATGGGTCTCGGTAGAGGCCTGCGACTCAAAAGTAGCAGGTATCAGGGGCTGCGAAAACGCCTCACTGAGTAGCGGCGAACTGGCAACTGGCTTAGGAGAAGCTTCGTTGTCGATTTTGGACCTAGACGGTCTGTCTCCGTCTTTTTCTTTGTGTTTTTTGTGAACTCCGGTAGTCGGATTGCTATCCGACGACATTTCAGGGTAATTAAATCTGGATCCAAAATATTTTGAAGCAAAAATATACCGATGCTTAATAGTGCGTTGGTTAAATCTAGCACAAAACCGACAGCAAGGCACGTTATGATCTGGGCCTAGGCAAGGAATACAGTACAAATGAAAATCCTTAGGCGGTATTTGCTTCCCACAAATAATGCAATTATTAACTTTTATTGACATCGGTAAGGAGCAAGAAAAAGTTTCCCCAACGGGGTACATATCTTTAATTGAAGACTTAGGTTCTGAAACTCGAATGCGAAAATTTCAAGAGTCGGCCGACCGGCACTTGCGAACTGCTTCTGCTTCGGGCACTGCGTGGCAAGAAAGACTGAATAAAATGGCGTCGGCTGCATGTTTTATACCCCTGACGACCTGACGTCATGGAAGAGGAGACAGCAACTGACGCAGGACCCAAGACTTTGTCATTCAGGCCGACTGAGGGCAACCTGCCAGCAGATTACCCAAATGTAATGACTGCAACAGTGAAACACGAAGAACATCCTCAGGGTCAGCAGTAGGACTTTTGAAAAGAAATTTGTGAGAGTCAGGGACTCTAATACCGGTCAGGTTTCCTGGGAGCAGGAGGGAGCATGTCTGGAGTCAAACTAGACTCCATGAAAACATCATCCACAACATCCAGGATAGGAGGAATGGCCAAGGGTCTGTGCTGTGGAAGATCTAAGAATTCCCAGAGTCTCTTTTTAGACTGTCGGTAGTCCTGACATTCCCTTTGGAAATGCACCCTCAAAGTATGAAAGGTTTCCCCAAAGGAAAAATCCTTGGGTGGAAAGGCTGAAGGAATGGAAGTCTTCTGCATCAGAATCTTCATAAGCAGAGAGGGGTTGCATGTCTTCATATTCAGAGGCATCAGAGTCATTGGACTCCTGCTCAGATAAAAATACTGGGGACAAGTCTCTTTCTTTTGGAAGGGGTAGCTTGGCTTCCCCTGATCAGCATTATAAGGCCCTTCCGCCATTTTAAGCATTTGAGACTGAGGCAAGGAAGCAGGTTCCTGAGATGGAGTTGTCGGTTTCTTGGGTGTGGTTCGTACCCTGGGCCTTAGGAACTTGGTAGTTTTCGAAAGAACAGTACATGTGAAAAAAGTCATCAGTTTGTGTCGAGAATCGGTAGTGCAAAGTACTTCCTCAGAAGCCAGTGCCTGCTCAGCGGCTCCGGACCCATCCAAGGTAGAGAACCGCAGGATCCTTAGTCGAGGAAGAGTTTTGTGGCATACCGGACTCCGAAAGGGTCTCGATAGCGGCCTGTGAATCCACAGAAGCGGGCATCAGGGGCTGCAAAAGCGCCTGAGGACAGAAGAACTGACGACTAGCTTAACAGAAGTGTCTTTGGTAGCACAAAAGCAACAGCTGGGGACGTCGTGGTCTAGGCCTAAGCAAGTGACGCAGTAAGAATGAAAGTCTCGGTGTGATATTTGCTTTCCACAGGTGAGACAACTGTTAACTTTTTCTGACATCGGTTAGAGCAAAGGATCCCCAATGGGGTACTTAGCTTTAGAATACTTCAACTTCAATTCAGAAAACGAAAACTCAGGTAGCAGCCGACTGGCACTCGTGCACTCTGCTTCTGGCTCCTCAGCAAGAAAGACTGATGTAATGGCATTGGCTACCTTACTTTATACTACTGATGACCCGACATCAGTCCTGAAGCGACCGCAACTGAAGCAGAAATACTAAGCCTTTGGTATTCGGGCCGACTGATGGCTACCCTGGCAGGGATAACCCAAATGTGATGACTGCAACAGTGAAACACGAAGAACATCTTCCTCTACTCTCTTTTAAGCACTAGGTGGCCCCAGAGGGCTATCATGAATGTTTGGAGAATGCCAAGATGGAAGAAGTACAGATTATTGCTGGAGAACTTTCGGACAGAAAATGAGAGACAGAGAGAGGGGGGGGGGTGAAATCCTAGCTATGGAGATGTAGAAATGAGGTCTGAATACAGAGGTGATGAGAAATTTTATGAAGGAAGGCAAACCAGATGACAGAGAGACAGTGGAGTGCTATGATGGATCAAGTGTTATACAGGAGCAGTCAGATAATGATGCAGATAACATAGTACAGAAGCAGATTACAGAGGTCTAAAGCACATAGGCATATCTGGCTAATGGAGTAATCAGTTATAAGAAAATATCTCTGCAACTGGGTACTGTGGATGGCAAAAATGAAGCAAATAAAAAAAAATTGTACAAGTGTTGTATTCAAGAACCAAGAAATAGCATACAAACTGAAAAGATGTGTGACACGAGCAGAAGGCTAGGAACTTCAGAAGAAACGATGGCTGATAAGAATAAGGCATTATCAACAATATTATATTGCCATTAAAATGTAAGAGCTTTGAAACATGTAGTGTCAGGAAACATCTGAGAACTTCTGAAACCTTTTCAGGTGCAGAAAATTTATGGGTGAAACAGAACCAAAAATAACATATTGCCTTGGATAGACTTTATTTTTAGAACTTTGGCTTTTAAAAAGAAAAGTGGCTGTGCAATCCAGAACTCTAGAAATGGAGGAATTTGAAACTAAAACTTTTATTTCTGACAAAATGCATTAAAGTGTATGAGATAAAAAAAATGTATCAGAACAGATTTATGCACAGGGGGATGCATTAGTTACACTGGATATGCATGATGGAAAAATTACTGAAAATTTCAAATACTGAATGGGAAAAGTGCAACCCCTGGATATCAGGGCCAACTGGTTTTCATTGTGGAGCTGAAAAGCATTTAGTTCAATAATGTATAAAAAGAAGATGTTAGCAGTATGGGGAGCAAGACCATACTGCTAGGAGCTGGAAACTTTTTTGTAGGAAATGTAAGGAGTCTGGCCATTTTTAGCTTAAGCATCCAGTAATGGAAAAAGAAAGGGTATATGAAAAAGAACTTGAGAAAAGAAATACAATATGCTGAAAGCAAATTTCAGGAAGAAAATGAAATGGATGATGTAAGTATGGAAGAAAGTGACAGAAATATAACTCAAGATTCAAACAGAAGAAAAGTATGATGGGTTGGTGTCCGTTCGTGTTGGGACACGAATAAAAGAATCTTAGTGGGTTCTGTTCAAGCAGCTTTATTACATACAAACACATTACTACTATTGAATATTGACTAACTTAAGTAACTTACATATAATTAATGACTATGTTCATGCATGCTTATTCCTTAACTGCTCCTACAAAATGGCGCTAAGATTGTGCACGTATGTGGGTTATATACATGCACATACAGCCTCGCATGCTTCTTAAAGCTATAAGCACAGACACTTTACACTCTGAGCTACATCCTACCTCTTTGCGAAATACGCCATACAATTATGAAACTGTTTAGCATGCAGGAATCACAGGTAATCCATAGACATGCATTATACAATACTAAACAGGTATATACAATCAAGTCCACGTTGCTGCGTATTTCACACTTGGTTTAGATATGAGTCCATATCATGAGACAAATTGGGAATCAGATTTAGCAACGGGGGCACTTTCTGCAAAATGGTTAACCTGTGGAATGTTCAAATCACTTTCTGGAACAGAATCAGACTTTTGAACACATTCTGGTCTGGAAACAGTGTCTGACTCATTCTTTGACTGAGAGTTCGCATCACAGATTGCAATGATGATGATGGTTCTGGTACAGGAAGATGTTTGGAATTCCTCCTATACTCCATTCCTACAGAATTTACAAAGTAAGATCTTGCCTCGTCGCAATTTGAACATCATTCTTTGCAATCTCACTGGAGCTCAATGCATAGGCTTCTTTAGAATAGTAACTACAGGTTGATGGTCAGTTTCAATCTGAATAGCTCGACCATAAATATAAATCATGAAACTTAGAGCATGCAGATACTATTGCCAGCAGTTCTTTCTCAATTTGAGCATACTGCATATTAATTTGCATTCATGTTCTAGATGCATAAGCTACTAGTTTTCCCTCCTAAAGTATAACTGCACCAAAAGACAAATTTTGAAGCATCACAGGAAAGAACAACGGGTTTGCTCACATCATAGTATCTTAACATAGGGGGTGGCAATTTTCTGCTTAAGGTCTTCAAATGCTTTCTGATGATGTTCTAACTATGACCATGCAACATTTTTGTGTGTCAGCTCTCTTAAAGACGCTGTCAACTCACTGAAGTCTGCTATAAATTTGCCTAAATAGTTGACCATGCCTAGAAAACACTGCAAACTTTGTACATTACCTCGCGCTGACATCTCTAGAATAGCCGCTTGCTTGTTCAGGTCAGGTCGTAAGCCTGCACTTGTAAACAAATGACCTACGTATGTAACTTCTGGAAGTCTGAATTTGTACTTCAGAGGATTGAGCTTTAAGTTCACTTCACATGCTCTGTCTACAACTTTCTTTAGGTTTCTGTCATGCTCTGCTTCAACACTGCCTCCAACCAACAGATCACCTACTATTATGGCACATGGATAACATGAAAAAATTTGCTCCATTGCAAGCAGATAAACTTCACTTGCAGAATTTATTTCAAATGCCATCCTTAGGAATCTTTTTCTGCCAAACAGAGTAAGAAAAGTAGTTAGAAATGAGGATTTGTGATCCAGCATCACTTGCCAAAATGAACTCTTTGCATCCAAAACAGAAAATATAATGGCATTCGGTATTAGAGCTGCAACCTCTTCAGACTGTGTGCATTGGATGACATGGTCGTTTTAATGCTTTGTTTAGATCTCTTGGGCCAATGTATATTCTGATTTCGTTTGAGCCCTTTTTGTGAGCAGCTACCATGGATGACACCCATTCCGTTGGTTCTGTGATTGGACAAATCACACCTTGCTGCACCATTTTTATCCAACTGAGCCTTAAACTTATCTTACATCGCTACTGGAACTTTTCTTGCTGGTCTGATTGCTGGAGTAATCTCTGGGTCTAACTTCATGGAATACAGAACTGGAAGTTTGCCTAACTTGTCATCGAAAACATGTCGTAGTTATGCCCAAATACAGCACTTTGCCAAGAAACATGCAGTCGCCTTGCTTTATTTACTCTAGAACTCGGAACTGCACTTACATGATGAACTTTTTTGGCAAAAGAAAGCAGATTCATTCTTAAACTATCTTGAGACCTAACAAAGATTGCACTGGTCTTTGGACTATGTAGAATAACAAGTTGTAATAGTTCTCAGCCAAATAACATGAAAGTATCACCAAACCTTCAGTTTGAATTTCTTCACCTCCATAAGCAGCAAATCTCGCACTACTGGTTACACTGAGCTGTTCGTTAGTACTCAGTCTTGCAAATGTGTCTGCTGATATAACATTACACATTGAGCCAGTGTTTACCTTTTGCTGTGTGGATTTTCCATTAATCCAAACAGTACAGAATACTTTACTTCTTGTTAAGTTCAGTACATCAACTCTTTCACCAAGCACTAAGCCATCTACATAGAAAGCCGACTGCTTTGGCTCTACTTGATCAACTTGCTTTTTTATGCAATCTTCTTTACAACTGTGTGAGGTTTACTTGATTTGCAAAGCTTTTGGAAATTATTCCATTATTTACACTTGTGACATTGCTGACCATATGCTAAGCACTTCTCTCTTTTAGACTCATAATTTGCACCACAATTACGACAAACAATAAAGCTAGACCTGGGTTTTACTGATTCACGCCTGTGTTGCACTGAGTTGGTGTTGGAGCTTATACCTTTCTTGAAACTTACTGTAAAATGTTCTGGCTTCTTTGGAAATCCTATAGCTGTCACATGCTTAGGCCTGTTCTTGTTTGCCACGTGTTGCATACTATTTACATGTGCTCCGGAACCAACTGAAAAAAATGCTCTTGTCACTTGCAAGCATACTTGTGTGTTTTTCTGTCATCTCATGGATTTGACAAATCTCTATGGCTTTGCTCAACGTTAAATCACTGTCCCAAAGTAAACTCTTCCTCATAGCAGCACTGTTAATACCACATACAAGACTGTTCTTTTATCAACTCATCTTTTAGATCACCAGATCGACATATTTTAGCTCTGTTTCTCAAGTCAGTTATGTAAGTTGCAAATGTTTCCCCTGGCCTCTGATCTCTTGTGTAAAACAAATGCCCCTCTAATGTAATATTCATCTGGGTTACACATTTCTCTGAACTTGCGCTTCAAACAGTTGGGGTCTTCTCTTGATTCAGCTTGTACAACAATATGGCGGTCTGCACCTTCTCCTTCATATACTGCTGGTACATACACAAATGAATGTTACCTTTCTATGGCTTCTGACCCAGCTAAGTTTAGCAAAATGAATGCCCTCGTGCGTGCATTTCTATCATTTCTATCAGCATAAGCTGCATGTATGAAAATATAGTACTCTTGCTCAAATATTTTCCAGTTCTCTGCAATATTCTGATCAAATACAAGTGGTAGGGGTTTTCGAAATCCTTCTGCCATATTAACACATGCCAGCGAAGGTGTTTGCAAATAAGCTTAAATATACACACACACATATATGCCTGAATTAATGGCAATAATTGTTCAATGCTTTTGTACTCTGAATTTGTACCTTTCATTGGGCTTTTCAGAATTATGCGAATAAAGAAACTAGTAGTATGTCAGAATAAGAGGACTTTGCAAAATAAACTTCTCGGGCTTTTCAATACTTTACTGGATTTTTGCGAAATAACTTCTCTGGCTTTTCGATACTTTCAGAATTTTATCAGTAAAGGTGAAAATGCTAAAGTCATTTATCATCTGAATTTTAATCGATGAAGGCAGGTGTGCTACAGTCATTCACCCTCACATATTAAAGTTGCCGCTTTAAGAAACATTCTAGAACTTTTCGGTGCAAATGAGTAATTCATGACCACTGTAATACTCTTGTAATGTCATCTTTTGCAAGAAAACACCTTTTATCAGTGTAAGTAACATGCCAAGTAACTGCACAATGCAAATAAAATCAATCATCTGCTGCCTTAAACTCAATAACTTTCGAAGTATTTGCACTTTGCGAATAAATGCATACAGCACACTGAAATGTACCCAAAATGGCAGTAACCTTACTAGGTAACTCTTTACAGTACAAGAAGCACTCTGTAATGGCAGTAGTTTGTGAACAGACACCCAGCACAAGAAACTTTTTTCGAAATAGCTATGTCGTAGTTATGCCCAAATACAGCACTTTGCCAAGAAACATGCAGTCGCCTTGCTTTATTTTTGCTTAATGTGCCCTTTATTTTCTTACTGTAATTGTTTTACTCATTTAAGCCCTTTTCACACCCAATATACTTTTCTTGTGCTTGTTTTACTTTAAACATGCCCAACTTTGCCTTAAACACACTTGTTTTGCTTTAAACGCACTAATTTCTGCTTTACACATACTCGTTTTGCTTTATAGTTAATCGCTTCATCGAATACATTTATCTTGAACATTTTCTTTAGTTAAACTTTTTGTGCTTTCCACTTGCCTGATAATGTGGTCTGTGCCCTTGTAATGCCCCTTTATTGTCTTTCACATCAAGTAAACAGTTTGCGTTATTTCTCATAACCTTTAATTATTTCTGGCTATGTTCATGCACTTTTTTCTCGGCTTTACCCTCACTGTCGTCTTTACATTTCATGGCTCGGAATATTCTTTTCTCTTCCATCCCGGTTCTGACGCTATGTCGCTTTTGTGTTGGGACATGAATAAACAAATCTCTGTGGTTTCGTTACATACAAACTCATTACTACTGTTGACTATTGACTCTAACTTAAGTAACTTATACACAATTAATGACTAAGTTCATGCATGCTTACTCCTTAACTGCTTCTACAAAATGGCACTAAGGTTGTGCACGTGTTTGGGTTATATACGTGCATGTACAGCCTTGCATGATTCTTAAAGATACAAGCACACACACTTTACACTCTGATATACAGTTGGCAAGTGAGGAAGAGGAAGATGGAGACTACTAGACTGAGGGTGAGAAGCAGAAAGATAAAAATAAGAAAAAGATGCAAACATGGGAAAAGGAAAGGGATGACTTGGGTATTTTGTGACTAAATGTGAATATCATAGAAATAAGGAGTTAAATGGTTGTTGAATGATACAAGAAGAAACAGAGAGATGTATTATGTTTACTTGATACAAGATGTGTTACACAAGAAAAACAAATAATAAAGCTGTTTAGGGAAAAGGTTATATAATCAGTAAGATATGAAACATTCTGGGTTAGGTGTATTAATGAGAAAAAAATTAAATAAACATTTTGGACATAGCAATTGTGATACCAGGAAACATGACGATATATGACTTAAGAATAAACTGAAATTGAATAAGGTTAACAGCAATTTGTGCATATACAAACAAGTCGGAAAGAAAAAAAGAAGTTATGTACTCACCATAACATTCCATCTGAGTAGTTGTACTTCATTTGTCTTCAACCTGTGGGTTATGGATCCGTATCGGATCAGACACAACCGCATATCTAGCATCTGATCCGAGCTTCAAGCTCCTGCCCTTACCCACAATGCCCCCTGTCTCCTTCCTCCATTCAGATCGAATTTGCTGCTCAACATATAACATGCACTCGACCCAACAAGACCTTACCACTACTGGAAACCCAAAAATCCTGAGCCAAAGCATAACAAGGGATGCTACTGTGATGGTCATCTTCCATATACATGGCCAAGACAATAGTGATAAAGTTGGGGGAAAGAGGGGGGGATGGTTGAAGACAAATGAAGTACAAATACTCGGATGGAACGTCATGGTGAGTATATAACTTCTTTATCTGAAGTAGTTTAGTTCATTTGATCTTCAACCTGTGGGACAGAGTCCCTAGCTACTAACACCTGGGTGGCCCTCATGGAAGGATATTCCTGAGCATGGTGGAGCCAAAGGATGCCCTGTTCCTGGATATGATGTCCAATTTGTAATGTGAAATGAAGGTATAAGATTAGGAACAAGTAGATGCAGAACAAATATCATCCACCAACACCCTGGACCAAAAAGCGCTGACGTAGTCATAGAGCTGGTAGAATGTGCATTTACCTGATCTGGAGGGGAAATTCCCTTGACAGAATACACTCGAATAATGCACTGGGAAATCCACTGAGCAATCATATCACCTTAGAAACTGGTTTCCCTAAGAAGGGATTTGAGTAAGAAATAAACTGATCAGACTTACGAAGAGCTTTTGTCCTGTGCAAGTAGAATAGTAATTGCCTGTGCACATCCAACAGATGTAATTTATATTCACCCCTATTCTGAAAAGACAGGAAGCTTGATAGTCCGATTAATACTGGCTTCTGACGCTACTTTGGGAAGAAAGGACGGGTTAAGTATGTAGAGAAACCCTATCCTTATGAAAAATCATAGAAGGAACTTCGATGGATAGTGCTTGAAGTTCCGACACTCTCCTGGCAGACATAATGGCGACCAAAAAGGCAGTCTTCCAAGTTAGATACCACAAATCTACTGAAGCTGCAGGTTCAAACGCAGGGGGGACTAAAGCCTGAAGCACGAAAGTAAGGTCCCATGGAACCGTAGGATCCTTCACCAGGGGTCTTAGAAGAAAAGCACCTTTAAGCAATGTCTTGCAAAGTTTAGAAGAAGTTAATGAAGTCATGTTTTCCCCTATATGAAAACTGGAAATTGCAGTCAGTTGGACTTTGACAGTGGAGGAACTGGCACCTTGCTGAAAAATCCCTGCCAAAAACTCTAATATTGCGGACACAGGAGCCGTAAAGGGATCCAATGCCCACTGCGAAGCCCATAAGGAAAACAGTTTCCACTTGCTACAGTATACTTTTCTGCTGGAAGACTTGTGAGCCGCCACCAAAATGGTTTTAACAGGAGATGATAAATCAGGAGTCCTAATAATCAGGGGAACTGGAGCAGCCAAGCAATGAGTTTCAGACTGTCCAGGTCTAGGTGAGGAACCCCGAAGGATAAAAAAACAAGATCCGGAACTGGATCCAACGTCCATGGTGGAAAAACTAGAAACCATAGGGAGGGACACCAGACTTGGTGAGGCCAGAATGGGGCGATAAGGATAATGGTGCTCCCCAGCCTGCAAGCTTTCTAAAGAAACTTCGAGATGAGGGGCAGTGGAGGATAAGCATAAAGAAGACTGGGAGGCCAAGCATGAATCAGTGCGTCTCTGGGGGCTTCTCTCTGAAGGGGGTTGAGAGTGAAGAACTCGCTGCATATCGCATTGGAAGCAGATGCGAATAGATCGCAGCAAGGATGACCACACTTTAGAAAGATCTGCTCCACCACTGAAGGATTCAGAGACCAATTATAAGGAATCAGGATAGATCTGCTGAGTCTGTCTGCTAGAATGTTGGACCATCCCGGGATGTGTGTTGCCACAATAAAATGGGTGGTGGAGATCATCCATTCCCACACTCTCATGGCTTGGGGGTAAGATCTGGTTCTTCCTTCTTTATTGTTGTACTAGATCACCGACATGTTGTCTAGCTGAATCGCAATCGTCCCTAGAGGAAGATGGGCATGAAGGGCCTGCAACACAAGAGGAACCGCCCTCATATCCGGGACGTTGATATGCAAAATGGTCTCAGATGGGGACCATGTGCCTTGGACTGTCCTTCCTGAGCAATGCCCCCCCCCCCAGCTGGGAGGCATGCGTGGCCACCACGGTTTTGGGCAAGGACGGAAAAAAGGGATGTCCCTGACAAGGTTCGGGAAATGAATCCACCACCGAAGAGAGTCTCTGAATACATGGGAGATTTGGACCACGTGAGACAATGGTAGAGCTAAGAGAGACCATTGAACTGCAAGAGTCCACTGAAGAATCTGCATATGAAGTTGCGCTAAGGGTAAGAGACTGATCGTGGCTGCCATGGACCAAAATGCCCTCAGTACTGTTTCTGCTGTCAAAACCTGGGCTTGAAGGATGTACAAAATGTGTAGCTTCAGACTGTGTACCCTGTCTGGGGTGAGGAAAACTTTCATTTGGATAGTGTCCAGCAGAGTCCCAATGAAGTCTAGGATCTGTATAGCGGCCAGTGATGACTTGTTGAGATTGATGGTGATGCTCAGTCTTTTCACTAAAGAGGAAATAATCTCTGGATTTGCAAAGCAGATGCTTGGAAGGGGCAGCAAAGAGCCAATCATCCAGGTAAGGGAAGACCTGGATACCGTGAAGCCTCAAGAGTGCTGTTACTATTACCATAACCTTGGTGAACACCATGGGGGCTGTGGTGAGACCAACGGGGAAGAGCTCTGAACTGATAATGACTGGCTCCTAGCCAGAAGTGGAGAAACCTCCAAGAGCGCCTGTCCATCTTGATATGATAGTACGCATCCTGGAGGTCAATCGAGGACATCCAATTGTTTGCCTATAGGTAGGGCAGGATGGATTGAAGAGTGACCATCTGGAATTTCACCTTGGCTACTGACAAGTTCAAGGTGGATAGATCCAGAATGGGTCTTAGGTCCCCAGTTTTCTTTGGCACTAAAAAGAACCTGGAATAAATGCCTGATCTGGAATGGCCTAGGGGAACGGGTTTGATGACTTGTTTTCTTAGCAGCTTGTCCATCTCCAGAGCTGCTTCCTCCCTTTGCGTGGGTGGAATGTCTAGGAGGTGATTTGGTGGGAGAGGTGGTTCAAGGAACAGGATAGAATAACGTCTGGATATAATTTGCAACACCCAATGATCTGTTGTTACAGACTCCCATGCCGCTGGGTGCAATGACAGGTGACCCCTGACTGCCTCCAGAGATGAGCAGTCGGGCAGCCCTTCAGGGCTGTTGCGCGAGTCTGACCAAGAACAGTTCTCGAGACCTGAAGTTTCTCGGACCCCCCTCTGCCTCTAGGACAGTGTCTATCATAACCCCCTCTGCCTCTGTGGGAAGATGAGTCCTGAGTGTCCCAGGAAAATGCCTGAGATTTCTGGAACCACATCTTCTTCATCTCTTGCTGACTCCTAGAAAACGATCTCTAAGCGGAGGAGAAGCGGATCCAGATGGCAGACAGTGTATTCCCGTCCTTCTCACTCTGGACCAAGGTCTGTCAAACTGACTTCCTAAACAGGGAAGAACCGTCATATGGGGTATTTGCAAATGACACCTTAAAGAGTTCAGAGAATTGACAAAGCCAGAGCCAGGTGTGGCGCCTCATAGCAACGTCAGTACCAGCCACCCTGGCGGCTCCCTCTGTGGCATGGGAGAGAAGATGTATGGATGTATTAGCTAATGCCTTGAGAGTGGCCATCCAAGTGGAGAATGTCTTCTTGCCCTCCGCCTACATGGACTCCGGGGTCGACTCAGCAATTTCCCTAAATCTCGCTGCAGTCGAATGACGTGTGCCATATAATTCAGCGTTCTTATGGAAAAGGTCACTGAAGCGTACACTTGCTTCCCTAAACGGTCCATCATCCTCGACTCTCGGTCAGGGGGGTGGACTATAGAGCTCTCTTGCATGAGCTCTTTCCTCATGGTGGCTGCCACAACCATAGAATCCACCTGGGACCCCTTATTCGAACAAGTCCTGTCTAAAGGGGAGGGGGGTTAAGGACCTTATCAGGGTGCTTAGGGATAGGCTCCACAGTGTCTGGTTCCTTCTACCCCTGAGATGTTATAAGATCCACTAAAGGATCCATGGGAGGGGGCACCCAGGAAGTAGATGGGCCTGTGCTAAATGTCTCTAGGAACACTGACTCATCTGATGATGGTTTCTGGGCAGACCACCTCCCCCTTTGACGAAGGAGTTCCATGATGTCTCCAAAGGAAACATCCTTGGGGGATGATCGTGGGGATCCTTCTCCTTCCTCCAAATCACAGTCTTCGGTAAGGGACTCCAGTGGGGAGTCCAAGTGTCTCCTTTTACATGCCCGTTTGCGAGGAGCCTCCTCAGTGGGACTCTCTGGGGAGGACTCGCCAACAACTGGTCACTCCCGCAGGGGAACTTCCTAAGGCAAAATGGAGACAGGCTGTCCCTGAGAGGATAAGATGGTTGGGAATGTACCCAAAGCAGAGGGAGTCAGGACGAAGTCTGAGGAGGAGATGGTCAATGGTCTCGATGGCGCCACGAGAACCCTTTCCACCACATCAAAAGCTGAAGGAGAATGGACACCCTGAGAAGTACTAGCGAGAGCTGTTTCCCTCTGACCCGACAGGGGGAGTCAGAGCTGAGACTCCAGGAGCCAAGATGCCGAAAGGAATACTGCAATCTGACACACTCGGAGCTGACAGCAACCCCTCAGATCTGACTCCAAGACTACAGCTCCGAGAGCTTGGATCTGACCTGGTCGGATCCGAAATGCTCAAGGCAATGGCTGGCGTTGAGGTACATGGTACCATAGGCGCCGACCCCTCGACCCTGAGGGTCCTTGGATCCAGGGGCTCCAAAACTGCAGGTCGGATCGGAGGAGGAGTGATCGGTGTGAAAAAATGGTTGTGAGCTCCCCCTCCAGAGGGAGAAGGGGCAAGCAAGACCCTTGACTGAATTTGGGTGCAGATACTTTGCATCATCTTATCCATCTCGGCTTCACTAAGCGGGAGGACGAGGCCATGGACACCGGTCTAGAATTCCGGTGAGCAGAAGGTCTGACAGGAGACCAGATCCAGGATTCCTCCGGCTCCGGGGAAAACCTAGGGGAATGGAGCCAGGGTGATCCAGGCCTAGTTTCAAGTCTAACTTTAGGCGGTGGGTCGGCCGGGGGACTGCTTCCTCGGCCAGTCTTTTCTAGACTTGTCCCCTTCCGCAGACCTCTTGATGGGAATTTGAGTCCCTGAGGCCGGGGAAGAGAAAGAAGTTGCAGCTGCTACTCCTGACGAGGGAGGAGTAGGGGTTACACTCCCCGAGAAGGGAAGGTGTCCCTTTAGGAAAAGTTTATCCCTCCTATCCTTCAATGCTCTGGGATTAAACCTGGCACAGACAGAACAGGAGATTTGCATGTCAGCCGCCGTCAGGCACACCACGTAGAGTGTGTGACCATCAGTGGGGGAGAGCTTATGGCCACACTTTGTGCAGTTTCTGAAACCTGATTTAGGGGCTTCAGTCATGTCCTAAACAGGCCCAGACACACACTCACGCAAGGAAAGAAAACAGTAAAGGGAAAGAATCTTTTTTTTTTTAAACCGACTACTGCATGGGGAAAAAGATAGAAAAGAGAGAGAGATGGTAAAAAACTCAAAAAATCCATTCACAAAACCCAGAACTTGGACCACGATGCTTGCTTTTCCAGGGGCAAATGAGATCTGAAGGGAGGAAGGAGACAGGGGGCATTATGGGTAAGGGGAGGAGCTTAGAGCTCGGCTCAGATGCTGGATATGTGGCCGTGTCGGATCCGATACGGATGCGTAACCCACAGGTTGAAGACTAAATACTACTTCAAATAAAATGTTTAAAGAACTAAAAAAATATATGTGATAGCAAACATGTCAAAAGTAATGAATGAGGACTTTAACTCTAAGGTAAGAATAAAAATGGAAAAATAATGCAAGATGTAAAAGTGGTTAAAAAAAGTGATGCAATGTGAAAATCTGAAGCTAGGAAAAAGTAGAGACTGGCTGTATATATAAATTAAAAAAAAAGGGATTTAGCTAGATTATTTTATGTATTCAGGTGAGCTGAAGGAAATGGCAGGTGGGATGGCTCTATATTACTTCTCCGAAATGTGATTAGTGTGAACACCTAAACATCGACAGCACTGCAGCACAAATCGTTTCAGTGATTCGCTGAATTTACCAAGGGCAAAGAAATAGTTGGCCAACTACTCAGCTTTGCCCTTTTCTCCACTGTAGTGCAATCTCTAAGTTAGTATATATAGTTATGGGTGGTGTGGGGGGAAGCCCCCCACTTGGATGGGTTTGATTTACTGGCATGTCGGCCCATTGTGTTGCAGGGCAAGTATTTACTTACCCTTGGTAAATTCTGCGAATTGCTGAAATGATTTTCGCGGAAGTTTGGTCGATGTTTAGGTGTTCGCTGAAATCGCATTTCCATAAATTAATATACACCCGATAAGATAGTAGAAATAGATCTTTCAGATCATATATCAATATGGGATGTGTTATGTGATAATCAAATCATAAAAGAATAAAGCAGTTAACAAGAACTAAATGAAAGAGCATGCTGGTAGACTAGGGAAGGAACATATGACAATTAGTCTGTTTTATGAAAATGACAGAATGGTGGGTAGTTTAAAATATAAATATATAAAAAAACCTTTTTAGAAATAGAGACAAGGCTAAAAAAAAAGAAAAAAATGAGAAAAAGAATAGAAGAATTAAGTAATAAAGAGAAACAGAAAAATTGTATGGAAAAAAAGACTATGTTGTACAGACAGACATTTTTAAAGGGAGAGAAGGAAGAAGTTTCAGGCAGGGTAGGATGGATGGAATGGTAAATGAGAACGCAGCAGAAAAATGTATACAAGAAGAAATTATGGAGATAAACAATATGGAAGAAGGAAGAAGTTGAAATGGAGAGGTGGAAAAAAAGAAAATTTCTGATAGAACAAAATGTAAATTGGAAGAAATACTTGAATTAAAATAATTGGAAGAGATTATAAAGGAAGGGAAACAAGAATCGGCGCTGGTCTTTGATGGGTTAAGTTATGGATATTATAACGGGATGAGTGTAAGGGAAAAATAAGTATTTGTGGAAACCATGAATGCTTGGTTACACGAAATGGTATAAGATGAAAGGATACGTACTAGGATAATTAAATTTATATTGAAAAAAGATGACAAAAAATATTAAGAATTGGAGGCCATTTACACTAGGGAACACCGATTATAAAGCAAGTCAAATGGCATCATGATACCTGGTGTAGGGATCCAAACCTCTTCTGCAACATCAACATAACTGTTTGGAGGGGCAGGTTTATGTTGTAGATGATGCTGTTGTTCTGAAACAGACTCCCCAAGCATGCAAAACAAAGCTCAGCCCTGCCCATATTCAAGTGCAACTTGGATCTATGGATTGGAAATAGTTTACCCAGGACTGTCCCCTGTACTATTAATGGACAGAGGCAGCTCCTAAATGCTTCATCCCATGCACGAGTCCCCTCAAATTATGTGTGCCAAGATCCCAGTTATTCTCACTAGCAGAAATACAGGCCAGTCTAATATCAAATGGGTAGGTTCATTTCAGCACAAAAATGGAAATTGGCTAGTCTTAAAATGACCCAGATGAGCAGCTAGCCCAGTACATAATGGAACCTATAAAAATCTTCATGAAAATAATTCGGAAAAGAATGGGGACCAGTTTGGAAAAAACGAAAGGAGAAGGTGTATATGGAGTAAAGTGGAAACAAGTGAAGGAAATGTTAGTTAATATTAAAATAAGTAATGGATGCAATTTTAAGGGTAAAGAAAGATATATGGTTAGTTGCATGTGATGTAGCAAAGGCATTTGACTCTAAGTCATGAGGCAATGAGGGATATGTTAAGGGATTATGGGTTGGAAGAAAAACAATAACATTACTAAAGAAGTTATTATGAAGTGTCTTGTGTAAGTGGTTGCTTAGGAAAGAAAATAAAGACTGAAAAAGTGTGAAATACAGATGCCTCATAAATATGTGTTTATTTGTACTACTAATGAATGCAATAATACAAACATATTTGTGAAATGAGAGAAGACGGGTGGGAAATCAAAAAAGATGTTAACAACTCCATGTCTTTCACATGCAGTTGATTTAGTTATCGTAACAAAAAATATAGTATGGATGAAGGGAAACTGTGACAAGGATGGAAAGGGAGTTAAGAAAAGCTGGATTAAGATTAAATAGGTCAAAAAGTAAATTGTTTGGTGAAATGAAGATGAATGGAATATATTTTACTAGAAATGAGACAGTTTACATTAGGAATCAGATTTGATAAAACTGGGTAAATATCAGAACAATGGACAGAAATTCTGGATGAAATAAGGACATCTGCTAGTTGGTAGAAAGCTTTCTATTTAACCTTTAAAAGGAAGATACACATGTTAAACATGGGGAAGTTTGGATATTTGAGGAGTGTATATATGTTCCTGGAAAACTGAAAAAGAATTATTAGAGAATTTGTTTTCAGTTTTATTTGGGGATCAAGACTTTTTTAAACACCTGTATTTAATTGGCACATAGGCAAACATACATTTATATAAAAGTAAACAAACAATATTACCAAGTTCATATTTACAAACATTATACATCACATATATTTCCTCTAAGCAATACAATCAATCCAGCATTACATAAACTGTCAATTACTGCCCTTTCTTAAGCCTCATTCATCCTCCAAACATTTTGGCATGTATTGTTCTCACAATTTCCATTGTTTTCTATGCATTTTGCTCCTACTCTAAATATCGGGTCTATATTAGAACGTCGAAGTTTCAAAACTTCGAATTTTCTAATATCGAACACTATTCAGCGAAAGTTGAAAATATTGAAGCAACAGAAAACCAAATTTTTTTCTAGGGAAAGAATTTGGTTGTCCGTTTCTGTTGTTTCGGTATTTTCAGCACTGTGATGGAAAGTTACGGGTTAGGTTCAGGTAAGTGTGCGATTGAGTGCGGGTTAGGTTAGTTAGGGTTAGGGTGCAGGTTAGGTATGTGTGCGATTGTGTGGACGTGAGGGTTAGGGAAGGTTAGGTGAGTTAGGATTAGGGCGTGGGTTAGGTATGTGTGCAATTATGTGGACGTGAGGGTTAGGTGAGTTAGGGTTAGGGCATGGGTTAGGTATGTGTGCGATTGTGGTGACGTGAGGGTTAGGGCGGGGTAGGTGAGTTAGGGTTAGGGCGCGGGTGAGGTGAGTGTGCGATAATGATGGACCTTAGGGTTAGGGTTTGGGTTAAGGTATGTGGATAGCTAGTGGTATGTGTATAGTTTAGTGTAGGGTTAGGTGTAAGATTTTAGGTGTATGTGTGTGGATTGCTGTTTGTTTGGTGTGCTTGTGTTGTGTTTTGGAACAGCAAATTTTTTCCCCTAGGAAAAAATTTGCTGTTCTGTATATTCGATATTTTAAGCTTTCGCTGAATAGGGTTCGATATTAGAACATTCGAAGTTTTGAAACTTCGATGTTCTAATATAGACCCTATATATCTCACTTCATGTTCTTTTAGCTCTATCACTACTTCTTCAGGTATGACTGGTTTAGATTTTAATTTCCATTTTCTAGTTATTTCTTTTTTAGCAGCTACCAGAATTAAGCTTAACAAGGCCTTCCTATGTCTAGGGAATTCAGATCCTGTACCCAGGTCAAAAAATAATTTCCTTAGTTTCACTCATTTGCTCACCCAGTATTCCTGACATTGTACTCTGTAGGGAATTTTTAAGGTCTGCCAACTTCATCTCATTCTGAAGAATTAATTCATTTAGATGGAGAACTGTATATAATAAAAAAAAGGGTTTAAATTTTAAAAATACAGTTTTGTATTTGGTGTATATACACCTTTTGGGGGTATTATAACATGAAGGAGAAGGAAACTAGTTTGATATGGAAAATACTGTATGTGTAATATACAGATGGAGACAGATGGAAAGAAAAGCAGTAAAAAGGAGGAGATGAAAAAAAAAGAATATGATAAGATGAAGTTATGAAAGAACGGAATGGTGTAACATGATAATGAAAAAGATAATAATAAATCCATGGAAAAATCATAAGGATGAGGTTAAAAAGCAATAAAAAATAAGAGGGAAATATTTGAATATTTTTATGAGGCTGAAGATTTATTTGGACATTATTAATGGATAAGTTGCTCATAAAAAGTGGTATGAAATGTAAAGCAATGCAGGAGAGAAAATGCAAAGATTGTAATGAAGGAGAAATGGCAAAGTATTATTTTTGGATTGAAAAGAATGAAGTTCTTTGAAAAAAATTAAAAATGAGTATAAGTGGAAATGTTTTTGAAATATAAACATGGATATAATATTGTATGGATAATATGGAAAAAAAACTTGTGAAATTGACAAATGGGATAACAAATTTATGGTAACAGTATGGGGTTGTGGAAAAAAAGATGTGATGAACTTTACAATAAAAACAGGAATGTTGAAGATGCATTGGCTGAGTTAAAAAATGGTTATGAAGAAAAGGATGGGGGACAGAATGAAAAATGTTAATGTTTGTAAAACTGAAGATGTTAAACACTGAGTTATGAATATTGTAAATATTGTAGAAATATAAATAGAGCGGAAAGTGTGTGATGTAGTCTGACATATACAAATAAAACAACCTCTATTCTTTTCAGTAAATGATGTGAGATCTTTTACATCTACCTGAGAAACCACCAATTCAGGCAGACACATCCTAGGTTTAACATCTCATCCAAAGGACAGCACACTCAATAGCGCAGCACTCCCCTTACACTGCAATGAAATGTCGGTAATGGAAAATTAATCCAGCTACCTGATGTGAGAGAAGAACTCTCAGTCTTTTGCACCAAAGGCCAGTGAGCTATGTACTGAACTACTAAAACTGCCACCAAGTTGGAGGTGAGTTGCCTTAAAACAGAAGAATCTGGCATCTCAAAAGATTCTGCTAAGTCTGTATCAGCATTAAGTAGTCTGCCTGCTCCTGGAGAAATATCAACCAAACAAGGTAATTAGAGTCAAATAGAAATAGTTACTACTGCTGGAGTTTGTCTTAGAGTCCAGTTCAACAAATACCTCACCAATGCAAGTCCTGTGTCAGCTAGAGAAAAGGGATTATTGACTAGGCTGTTATAATTCTAACAGTTTAAGGGACAACAAGAAAGATGTGCATGAAGGACTTCTGCCACTTTGCAAACACTGATGTGTGTATTTAATTTACACCCTGCTACTAGACACTGGGGGAATATATTCTACAGAAGATAAGGGTTGGTTACTGTCTCCGGATGTTTTTTAGACGAGGGACCATAACCTTCTAGCTATTTCATTATTTTGGGTGGCTGCTCTGTTGCCGATGGAAATGCTAGGATACTCGGACAGACTGCAACTAAATTTGTGAATTCATTCCAAAATGGTGGTCGACTAGTGAACAGCTTATGCACAGAGCTCCTCACCTCAAGTATTTTTCTTAGGATTATACTTACTTCGAAAAGAGCTGCTTTACCTTCATAATTGCGGAACTTGCATTACTTTGGAAGTGGGCAAAACGCAAAACAGACTTTCATCTTTTCTGGCTCTTTCAAAGTGTTTTTTTTTCCTTTCCACAAGTGATTCAGGGAGGCCTGCTGCTGCTTGTAATACTTCCAGTCCCTCATGGCTAAGCAGATAAAAACAACAAATGAATCTATTACAATGGATACTCAAACAACAAAAGCTAAATCATCAGCAATCTTTTCACCCGAAAAAGAGGTTCTTTCAAAAAGGCAGAGAATAAATAAACAAAATGCTGAATCTACCAAAAGTGACACAAGCAACAAAGAAGATTCCAGCTTCCACATGGAAGAACTAAAACAGGCCCTTCAACCCATCCACTCAGCTATACAAAGTTTCTCGGAACAACTTTCTACCATAGGTAAATCTATCAATCAAATTGTGGACAGGGTAGACACACTTGAACAAAAAGTACAATCTAATGAGTTCCAATTACAGTCCTTATCAGAGGAACTACGTGTCAAAACAGCCTCCTTATCAGATCTACAGACAAAACTTACAGATCTTGAAGCTAGGAGCAGACGTAATAATATATTAATAAGAGGTCTCCCTGAAAGCTATGACAGCCAAGGCTTGCTTTCTGTAACTAAGCAAATATTTGAATCACTTCTCCACTCAGAAGAGGGAAAAAACATTATAATTGAGAGAGCACACCGTGCGCTGCATAAAAGACAAGATGCTTCAGCTCCTCGCCAAATATACACAAGACTACTTAACTTCCAAACTGCTCAACAGATCTTATATGCAGCAAAAAAAAAAAAAAAAACTTTCTGTGGAACAAGCACAAACTAACCTTTTCACAAGATCTACCCATTTCCATTAAAGAAAACAGACAAAAACTAGCTCCGTTCTGCTCATACCTTATCAAAAGGAACATCAGATTTCAAATGCGTTTTCCAAGCACATTGATCTTCTATCAAAATGATATTAAATACACTGTAACATCCCAAAATGAAGCAAGAGAGACTTTCCTGAAAGTATTTAACAAGACTCCTGAACTTGCATAAGCTCATAAACTTCCAGCACGAGCGTTTCTGCAGATGTACTCCTGATAAATGTAATATACTCACCGGAGGCTTCAGTGACACAGTCGCTTACTAATCCAGTGTCTACAAAGGTTGTTTAGTAGGTCCAGGACTGCTTAATTCATTTAAAACAGACTTTTTTTCCGTTTTAAGGCAGATCCACGTGTCAACAAGGAACGTATCTTCGTCGCGAGGTTTCTAGTGGGATATCCTTTGCTGGGACTCTCTGTTGTGCACGCTGGTGTGATCATTCCCCCACCAGTCGCGCTTGCAGCGCTGTATGTTAAAAAAAAAAAAAGGTACTGCATACTGTATATGTATTCCCTGTGCATTGTTTTGGTCCAGTAACAGTTCCCACTGTTAGGGCTCCTGAGTTTCAACAAGCAGGGTCCTCGATGTTTAGTTCAATATCCTTTGCCCCAATATGTATAAAGCATGCAATGTAAAGGCATAATTAAATACACTAATAGAAGTTAAACATTCCTAAGTCACATAGCAACATATTAGATGTCAGGAAATGATTTTTTGTCTGTACTGCAGTAGGATAGCACAACTTAAGTAACTGAATTTCTCAATATAGCAATACTTGTTTATTTGAAATATTTAATTTTTGGATACTTACTACATAAGTCACATAGGTGGGAGATTTTGCATATATACCTATAGTGTCTTCCTGTTCTACTGATCTGGCTGTAGCTTACAAATATATAATTATTTATACAGAACTGGGTATTAAAGAAAGACATCTATATAAAGTACTTGTGGGGGCATGGTAGCTACAGAGTTAGATACTAGACTGTTATAATAAATTAAGGATTCAACTAAACAGGTTAGGAGTAGTTATAATGGGGTCTCTAAGATCATTTAAACATCAACCAGAATTGCTTAAAACTAGCAAATGGTAAACACAGATGGCGGGTGGGATACATATACATTTACACAACAAGATTTTTAGCTTCAAAATAGTGTTGTTATTATTAGTGTCTGTTCAGTGTAAACACATTCTCGTCCAATATGCATCACATTTATCTATACTATGCAGCTCCTTAACTAATCACTCACAACTTCTATTATATAATCACTAGCAACAAGCTCTTCTATAAGACAAGTTTAACAAGGCTTTAGTAGTGTGCCAATGTTACAGTATTCCTGTTGTGATTGCATCTCCATAAAAAGTGTTGCTACTAGTAATAAGTTTGTTAGGTATGGCATCCATAGAGTTTCACTTTTCATACACATTGCGTTTAAATGTTCAGGCTTACAAATATGTGTTTATGTATATTAGGTCATGGTTACTGTACATAATAGTAGGTGTATTATCTACACATGGAGGCTTTATGTGCACCGAAGTGTGATCTGGTTTGATAATCTTTTGGATGAGAGTTTCTTTGTATATATGTATAGAATTGTTAAGTTTTTTTTTGGTTTGTATATGTACTTCTTCACTTAAGGGGTTCGGGTGGGTAGGCACCGGGTCATGTCAGAAGAAGTATTATGCTACATTTTCCTCTACATTCAAATGTTTTGCTGTTACAGAGCAAAAGTGGTTTTCCATCTCCCATCTTCTTTATTGCAATCATAAGGCAAACTCTTCTCATCACACAATTAATTTACTCATACAGTGTTTTAAATTTTCCTAATTTTATTATGCGCCTATACCCTGCTTGGTATCAACATTTATGAGCTGGTCCATTGACTCCTGGAATATTAATGGCCTACAAAATACTGCCAAAAGAAAATTACTATTACACCTTGTTTTTAAATCTCAGGCTAATGTTTGTTTTCTTCAGGAAACACACTTATCTAATGTTGAGTGGGAGCACGTAAAAAATAGAAAATGGATTAGGTCTATAATAAGTGCTGGAGATAGCACAAATTCGAAGGGTGTGGCTATCATAATCAAGAAACAATTCCAGGAAGCTATCAATGAATTTAAATCTGATATAAACGGCAGATGGTGTTACTTCACATCTACTCTCCCAGACTCCTCTAAACCAATTATGTTCTTGAATCTTTATGGTCCATGCTCGCAACAACAAACTTTTATTTTAGAAATTTATAATATACTGAACTCATTTCCAAATTACTTATTCATAGTAGGTGGGGACTGGAATGCGGTTATAGATCCTAGCCTAGATCGTACCAGCAAATCCTCCTCTTACAACTTCCAAGCCTCTATAGCATTAGAGGAGCTTATATCTGATTTTAATCTTATAGACACTATTACCTTTAGTAATATTTCGACCAAGGAAAATCTATATACTTTTTACTCCAACTGTCATAAATCTTGGTCACGTCTTGACTTCCTTTTAATCTCAGACCCCTTATCCAAATTTAAAAATACTTTTAATATTGAGCCCAGATGCTTCTCTAATCATGCCAAAATATCTCTCAAAATTAGATTCACTACTCCTGATTTTACCTTTGCTAACTGGACCCTTAACAATAATTTACTAAATAATAAAGATATAATAAAAAAAATTAATAACATGTTACTGGATCTGGATATTAATATCACGGAGTCCCAAATTCCTCCAGACATCCACTGGGTGGCTTGCAAAGCTGAAATGAGAGGTTTTCTGATCAGCCAAGCTTCTTTTCTTAAAAAGCTCAACATTAAAAAAGAAAATACTCTATCCTTAAAACTCTCCTCTCTGGAAAAAAGTCAGAGATTATCCCCTGACCCACAAACTGAAGAACTGATCAATGCAACGCGTAAAGATTTATTTGAACTTCACTCACAGAATCACTCCTTACAGGAACAAAAATTTATTGCAACATATTCTGAATGGGCACAAATGCCCTCAAGAACTTTAGCAAGAATATTAAAAAACAATAATGGTACTCCTAGAATATCTACCCTTCAATACCAAGGGAAAATCTATAATTCAGATTCTGAAATAATACACTTGTTTTTCGAACTATTTTCAGATATTTATAGTTGCAATAAAAGTAAAACCCTAAATCCTCAGATGGAGTCTTTTCTTAATTCCATTAAATTCCCCTCTCTTAAAACTGACCAAGTCTCCCTCTTATCTGCCCCTTTCGACATTCAAGAAGTCCATGACATCATAAAAAATCTTAAAACAGGCAAAGCCCCGGGCCCCGATGGCTTTACTACTAACTTCTTCAAAGCTTTCTGTCCAAAAATCTCCCCCATACTATTGAAAGTCTTTAACTATATTACTAAAGAGGGTATTACTGATATACATTGGAACAATTCGAAAACTATTTTACTATTAAAGAATAAACAAGACAAAGCGGACCCACACAATTACAGACCAATTTCGTTAATAAATGTTGACATTAAGATTTTTGCTGCTATATTAGCAAATAGATTAAAAAAGATTCTTCCGTCCTTAATTTCCCCTGATCAAGCTGGTTTTATGAGTAATAGGCACACATGGGACAATACGCTAACTTTGGATTCCCTAATACAATTTACCTAAAAAGATAAAAACCCAATATACGCCTTAACTTTGGATGCCTCTAAGGCTTTCGACAGAGTTAACTGGGAATTTTTGTTTGCTACCTTGTCCCATTTCAATGTACCTAAATCCTTTTCGGATATGATTAGAATACTTTATACAAATTCTCAAACGTACCTTTACATAAATAAACAGAGATCTGAGCCAATTTTGATCACCAATGGAACAAGACAGGGGTGCCCACTTTCACCCTTCCTTTTTAACATTTTTATAGAGCCTTTCTTTCTTTATTTAACCCAGAATACCTATCACAATATACCTAAAATCCTTAATACTCAGGTTGCATTATCAGCTTTTGCTGATGATCTCAATTTATACTTTCAGTCACCCAATTCAGACCTAACCAAAATTCTGGATGCCATAAGGAACTTCTCTATCGCATCAGATTACCAAATTAACAACAAAAAATCTCATATCTTCCCAATAAACCCCAATTCCCATAAATCTTTTTATTTCCCTGAGTCTTCTTTCCGAATTGCATATAGCCTTAAATATTTAGGTATTCATTTTGAACATAATCAAGCCTCTATGCTTCAAAACAATTTACTTAAAACATGGTCTACTATACAGCAAGATTTACAAAGATGGAAACTTATGAATCTAGCTTTCCTGTCCAAAGCAGCAATTGTGAAAATGAATATCTTACCTAGACTCCTATATCAACTCAATGCTTCGGATGTGTTAGTTTATAATAAGTTTTTCTCTAAAGTTAACAAAGACTTAGCTGGATTCATTTGGTTCCCTAAATCAGTTAGGATCGCTTACCCCAAATTAACCTACCCTAAGGAAAAAGGGGGGCTAAGTCTTCCAAACTTCCAACTGTACTACAAGATTATCTGCTCAATTAGAGTCTGGTCTATCTCAAATTTTAGCAGCAAAAGGCAAACACACTCTCCAGCCTGGGTAAAAATTTGGTATCAACATATTATATCTAACAAAATTAACCCTCAGGCTATCCCCTTTCTATCCACTATTTCTATGAACCACTTTAATCTAGCTCAATCCCTGAAACATAAAATTAGGCTTTTCCAAACCCTAGTTAAAGATATCAAACTGGAAAAGGCTCTACCTCTTCTCCAACCTCTGCATCATAATCCAAACCTTAAAATCAATAATGTAATGCTTGACCTTACTAAATTCCCTCTTATCAAGGATCTCAATGTATGGGACATTCTCAAATATAGGTATAAAACTATGCCTGAGTTACGGGTAATCTTAGGAACTAACAAGAAATACACAGTTATTCTTCGACAACTAAGAGAAATGATACTGGCACAACCTTTCAATCTTTCTCCCAACCTTCAGGAAATAAACAAACTAGTTGAAGTTATTTCTGTAATCTCGAGCACTAAAAAAACAGTATCTTCCTCCTACAAGCTATTGATGAACATGATTTACGATTCAAATTGTCTCTTCTCCAACTATTGGAATACCGTTGGATCTACCATTACAGAGGATCAAAAATTCTCAGCCATAAAATCTACTCTAGAGCTCTCCCTTTTCAAGAAGCTCATATATACACAACTGATGCTAAACAATAACGCTTATTATACTCCTGTAATTCTTAATAAATTTAACACCAACTCATCTGCCTCTTGCACCTGTTGTCCTTATCCGAGAGCGGATTTGCTACACATTATGTGGTATTGTAAGCACTCTTACAAACTTTGGTGTTCTCTGAAAGTTCGCCTGGAAAAAATGGGTTATTACACCTCCACTCTCTCGTGGGAAACAGCCATTCTCCACATTCCTACATCCAAAGTATCTAAATTGCAACTCCACATTTTAATTATTCTTTGTTCACTTATTAAGCTATACATCACTAACAATTGGTTGGATCGCACCAAACTTAGCTGGGAAAAATTCAAAGAAATGGCTTACAAACACATTTCAGCTCATAAATTCATTATAAAGGGTCCTAAAAAGAGAGCCTATTTTAGTAAATTATGGAAGAAACTTTTAGATCTAGTTCTTAGTGAATAATCTCCCATTAGTACATTTAGTGCAACATATATTCTTATTCATCTTAATTTATAGAGAACCACTGTTAACTCTATTAATATTATTTCTTTTCTTTTCTTTTATTTCATGCATTATTATTACAGAGGAACTGTAGCACATTACGTTGTAAATAGTGTATATAATAGTTCGTTTGGTTAAGCTGCTGACAATGCTTTCCTTGTGTTTTATCCCATCTCTCACTTATATCAATGTTAAATTGTTTGGGTACTTATTATATTCTGTAACTATTCAACGTTTCATTTTAATGTTCATTACTACAATGTTTTTCGTCCTTGCTGTATGCATTGTTTCATATTATGGAAAATAAAAGAATTATTTGGAAAAAAAAATAAATAAATTTGTGAATTCAGTTTCACAATGTTGATTGTAACCCCCTCACCTTTCAGCTCAGCAGTAACATACTGGCTTTATGTTTATGCTTGGCATGGGCTGGTGCCCTCAGAGTACTGTTTAGCTTAAATATTGGGCACTTGTACTAAACTGTACAGTTAATGATCACATCACTACTGTTTTAAAGTTGTTAACGCCTTAAGTGTTAATCACTCTCTTTACTATTTCATTCCTGCTGCACTCTCTGTATGGGTTGCCTTATCCCATTCAAGCCTACAGTACATGAAAAGCAGACCACATACAGTTTCAGTTCTGATGTATGTTAATTACGGCACTGAATTTACAGTATTTACTGCCATGATTAAGTATGTTAAATGTATGAAAATTACTTTAACTGAACCAGAAAGGTTTTTTTATGCACGGCTGAAAAGATTTTCATATTTATTATGTTTTACTCTTGATTT